>NC_037671.1:15632500-15790704 GCF_003255815.1 Theropithecus gelada
AACTTTTTATCACACTGCAGTTAATATTAGTTGGCTACAAGAAAATTGAAATCATTAAATGGTTCAGTTAACTTTCATGCATTTCATATGTAAAAACTCATTCACTTCTTTTTCATTACTATAATTCAAGAACCTCCTCCACTAACAATGATCAAAATATACTAGACATGATAAACATTTGTTGAACTCTCAAAGGCAATTGATGATTTAGCAGTATGATTGCCTTGTGACTGTGTAGTTCGTTAAAATCCAAAGTGCCACCAAATAGTTGTCTTATTGACTCTTTTAATCTCCAGCTCAAGAAAGCAGAAAAAGAAAGCAATTCGCAAAGGCAGCATATAGAGAGTACTGAGCGTCATTTGTAAGCCTGAGTAAGGCCAATGCAAGGTTCTGGGCTATCATGGATATTGTGGTCTGATGATTTTTCCACTGATTTGCAATACTAACTACTGCTTTCTGCTTTATTTCACATGGCTTCCAAGACTCCCTCAGGCACAGGAGTTGCTTTATTCTTTTGTACTCAAGCTTGAAAAGTGAGTTTTTCTTTATTACGTATGCTTTTGGTATATAGCATCTGAAGGCAGAAGCTTAGGTAGGGACAACATTTGCCCCTGGTGCAGGCAGGTGGATGATACCAACCCTTCTAAGTGTGACCTTTCTTCTGAGAACAAAGTGCTTTCCAAATATTATCTGAGTGAGCTCAGAACCCCAGCAGAGAGGCTTGGAGATAGAGACTAGTATGAAATTATTTCACACCTGGGAGAATCAAATAAAAAGAAACTTTCCAACAGAGATGTGAGAAAATTTTAACCTCTTAATGACTAGAGGCAAACTGTCTAAGAAATAATTTGAGGATGAATTTGCCTCCTACATATGGACAGTGGCTAACACAGCCCACAGTGCTTGGTTGTATTTTGCTTAAATGGTAGCGATCCAATCCACCCAGATTCAGGCATTGCAAATAGCCCTTTGCTCAAAGGAAATTGCCTGACAGTGCCTTAAACCTAGTGGGCTCTTAACAAATGAGTGTTAAATGGATTTTGGAAAACGTGATAGTGATTCTTGGCATAAAAATAGAATAACTGCTATGAGTAACTGCTATAAGGAAGAAGATACATAAGACAGTGTCTACAATAATTGCCACTGTGACCTTAATAAGGAGATGTAGACATCATGAAGTCACTTGCTATGAATTTAGATTGCATCCTCCCATAGCAGGACTTGAGAGGTATGTAAATACAGCTGTTATAGACATCTATATATGTATTTTAACATACACATGTGCGCATGTGTGTGCACCTGTGTGTGTGAACTAGCACTTATATATACATAGTGTATGTGTATATATGCTGAAATAAATATATATAATGAATAAAAAGTACAAACAACCTATTAGAGTTTGAATTAAAACAATTCTTTATCAACTGATCTCTGTAACTGAACATTTTTACTAAGTTATTCATTGGAATGGGAAAAAAATTAGTAAATAACCCATCCTCTAACTGTGTGAACTTGGCCAAGTTATTGACTCTCCCTATGCCTTAGTTTCCTCATCTGCAAAATGAGGTTAACAATAGCATTTACCTCATTGGGTTATATAAGAATTAAATGAGTTAACAATGAAAAGCACATATTCCAGTGCCCAGTATAGCATGTGCTTTATATGCTGGTTATGTCTGTTATTGTTGTTGTGGTTGTTGCTAGGTGTTCATCCTCAGAGGAATGGAAATGAAAATGTGGTGTGTGTATATATCACACACACACACACAATGGGATATTATTCAACCTTTAAAAAAGAAGGAAAGCCTGTTATTTGTGACAAATTGGATGAACCTGGAGGACATTATGCTACGTGAAATAAGCCAGACACAGAAAGAAAATACTACATGATCTCACTTATATGTGAAACTGAAAAAGATTGAACTCACAAAATCAGAGAGTAGAAAAGTGATGACCAGGGACTGGGGGTTGGGGGAAAAGGGGAGATGTTAGTCAAAGGCACAAGCTTTCAGCTATAAGATGAGTAAGTTCTGGAGACTTACTGTACAGCATGGTGACTATAGTAATAATAATGTATTGCATACTTGAAATTTGCTAAGAGAGTAGATTTTACCTATTCCCACACAAAAACAGTAACAATGTGAGGTGATGGATATGTTAATTAGCTTGACTGATTAACACATGGAAATCATTTTACAATGAATATGTGTATCAAAACATCATGCTACATAGAAGCAGAGAGTAGAACAGTGGTTACCAAAGGCTAGGGTGTGTGGGGGCAGGAAGAGAAGACACGGTTTGGGCAAAAGATACAAAATTAGAATTAGCCCAGAGGGTAAATTCCGGTGTTCTAATGCACAGTAGGTTGACTACAGTTAATGGTAAAGTATTGTATATTACAAAATAGCTAAAAGAAAGACTTTTGAATATTCTCACCACAAATAAATGATAAATGGATAAAGTGATACATCCACTATCCTGATTTTATTATACAATATAGATATGTATAAAAACATCAAACCACACCCCATAAATATGTTCAATCATAATGTGTCAGTTAAAAATCATGTTGTACACCTTGAATATATACAATTCTTTTTTGTTTGTTTGTTTGAGACGAAGTCTTGCTCTGTCACCAGGCTGGAGTGCAGTGGTGCAACCTCAGCTCACTGCAACTTCCACCTCCCGGTTTCAAGTGATTCTCCTGCCTCAGCCTCCCGAGTAGCTGGGATAACAGGTGTGCGCCACCATACCCAGCTCATTTTCATATTGTTAGTAGAGATAGGGTTTCACCATGTTGGCCAGGATGGTCTTGATCTCCTGACCTCATGATCCACCTGCCTCAGCCTCCCAAAATACTGGGATTACAGGTGTGAGCCACTGTGCCCAGCTATATATACCATTCTCACTTGTCAATTACACCTCAATAAAGCTTAAAAAAGAAGAAAAAATAATGTTGTGTTATTCTAATCCTGGAGTACCAACAAGTGAAATAAAACCCCCAAATTCGTTGTAACAAAGTTTTCTGTAGGCTTCTAAGTGATACTGAGATTGTAGTTTTTAAAACAGCTTTACTGTTATTCAAAAGTCAAAAATAAGAGATGTTGTGGAGGGTGTGGAGAAAAGGGGACACTTATACGTTGTTGGTGGGAATGTAAATTAGTCCAGCTACTGTGGCAAGCACTCCAGAGAGTTCTCAAAGAACTTAACCACCATTCAACCCAGCCATCTCATTACTGGGTATACCCGAGGGAAAATAAATTGTTCTACCAAAAAGACATGTGTACTCTTATGTTCCTTGCAGCTATATTCACAATAGAAAAGACATGGAATCAACTTAGATGCCCGTCAACAGTGGAGGGAATAAAGAAAATGTGGTACATATACACTATGGAAACCATATACACAGCCATTAAAAAGAATGAAATCATGTCCTTTGCAGTGACATGGATGCAGCTGGAGACCATTAGTCTAAGCAAACTAATTCAAGAACAGAAAACCAAATACCACGTGTTCTCACTTATAAGTATGAGCTAAACATTGAGTACCCATGGACATAAAGATGGGGATAACAGATGCTGCGGATCACTGGAAGATAGAGAGAGGTAGAGAGGGGGACAGGGTTGAAAAACTTCAGGTTGGGTATTCTGCTTTTTAATTGGGCGACGGGATCATGCATGCCCCAAACCTCAGCATCACATTATGTAACCAACCTGCACAAGTATCCCCTGAATCTAAAAGTTGAAATTTCAACAATAAAAAATAAAGTAGCCTTTATATGGTAGAATTATAAATAGCCCAATCTTTTATTTGTTTGTTTTTGCTATGACGACTATTTCAAACAGGTAGCCAATAACCAGTTCAAGTCAGGGGAATATTTACAGTATAAATAATGAAATCCTTACAAGTCTTGCCTCTCTTATTTGTTACTGCAGCACATTGTTTCTATATATCTTGAATTAGAATTTTTTTAATGCTTGAGGATATGATTTTAATTTTTCATTTCTAAAAACTTATTCATCTAACTATTTTTACCTTAATCAAGGTGTTTAAGTATATTTTTCTTGAGTCATGCTTACCAAGGACACAGACTCAGGTTTGGCTTTAGATAAAATTGTAAAACGACAGCATTTGGTTTGATTCCGCCAGTTTACCCAATCTGTTTTCTTAACCTTCCTCAACTCCCACCTTCCACTTTCTTCCCTGTCCCCCAAAGCAAACTGTGTCTACACCACCCACCTGATTTAACCCATCAAAACTTCTTAGAGGAAGCAACTGAAATTAACGTTCCATCATGTCTTTTTAGTTTGATGATTTTCCCCACACTGAATTTTAATAAGAAGCAATGCTTGAGCTTATCATATCAGGGTATCTTTAATCCTATGGTACATTTGGCTGCCAGAGTATGCAAAGTCACAGGATAAACATGATACATCTTCTTGAATGTAAAGATTAACTGTACCTCATTTTAAATATTTGTATGCTAAAATAAGCATAGCTACATTATAAGTGGGGATGGCAAAGTACCCCACAATTTTAAAGATAAAACACAAAACTGTAAAAAGAAAGCTTATATTTGTGATAGGGTATTTGAGCCAAAGCCCTCAAAGTCACCCATTCCTCTACCATTGATGTCATGACCCTCTGCTACGAGACAGGCATCTGCAGAAACATTTTAGGAGCACTATCTCAGTTAAAGGGATGAAGTCCTAGTATGTAATTGCTGTATCATCCAGCTGGTAAGGTACCAGAAATTGGCAAGAGGATGATGACTTTTATATAGCAAAAAGAAGTTGAAGTTCCAATACTGACTGGCTGTGTGATCTTGGGCAAATCAGTTAACCTCTCTGAGTAAATTTGCAAATCTGTGAGTTGGGAATGAAGGCTTCACAAACACTGTTGAGGCTGAAGGAAAACAATTGAGAATACACTTTATACACTATAAAATTCTATACGAAAGTAACATACTCTGGTTTGTTTCTGTTGTTGCTCAATCACTAGTTTTGTGGAAATGTCTGAAGGCCTTCTCTGAACCCTGGAATCTCACAGTACAGTGGAGCCCCATCCTGACTACTGACTTGACTGCTGGTCTCCTATTTTCTTATGGGCGTACTTCTGGACTTTTGAGCTCAAGTTGCAAATTGCCTATGGAGGAGTGTCAAAATTTCATCATAAATAATTATCCATTTTGCATAGTAAGATCTTACACAGAATACAAAAACGTGTACATCTTAGAGGATCTGTGTGCTCGGTTCTGGTTCACTTTCCTCTTCCACTTGGAGAATCTGCAGGAGCTTTCAAGAAGTGCAGGATTAACTCTAGTGATGACTACTTGAGAACTGGAAGTAACTCAAGTAATTACATTCCTTTCATTTGGGAGCAAGATTACCTCTATCTTTGGTTTATTTGCTATCTGTGCTGGTAAACCATTTGGGGAGAGACAAATATACAGGTCTAGATTTTAGGTCCTTAATGGGCTATTTATAAAAATAGAAAATAATGCCTTCATCTGAACTTGAAACTCTTGTAGTAGGTTTGGAGATAGAAATGCCACTTCCATTGTAGAATGTAAGCCACGCACTGCATATAGATAAATCATGCAGACTTCTACCCCTAAAAAGTACCTGAAGTTGTCTTTTTTAGTTTTTTTTTTCTTGCAACTGCTCGATACAGACAGTTTTCCTTTAAATTGCTACTGCATTCTCCTTGTCGTGTGGACAAGTGGGGAAATTGAGTCAACCTTGGGGCATAGGAATTGTCAAGTTGGAGACACAGAATGCATTACCACTTTAAGGCTCCAAGAATAGTACCTCTCAGGAAAGGGTATGTTGGCAAACAGGCATTAAAAGTGTGTTTTCCTAGAGATTATTCTAGATAATGTGTTCTAATATATTCTGCCCAAGTTTGAGAGTTCACACATGTGGCCTCTGATTCTAGGCCTACCACCGACTGTACAGCTGGTAGACCAGCCTCTTGCCTTGCTGGTATTCAAGGAAACTTAGGTAGAGATGGAAAAGATGGATAAATATTCTAAGGAGATGAGAACAACCTCAGCTCCAATCTTTCCTTTAGCTTTGAGAGAGTTTGTTCACTCTCACAAACTCACTTGCAAATTTTAGGGCACATTCATTTTCTTGTTTTCCTTCCTTCCTTCCTTCCTTCCACCCTTCCTTCCATGGGATCTCACTATGTTGGCCAGGCTGGAGTACAGTGGCTATTCATGGGCATGATCATAGCACACGCTGGTTGCAAGAGATCCTCCTGCCTTAGCCTCCAAGTGGCAGAGACTACAGGTGTGTGCCATGACACGTCACTTCTTTTCTGTTAAGAGAGATGATTATTTTCATATTATCTCACAATTACACAGTAATACATGCTCATTTCCAGAGAACAAAGGTAGATACAAAGAGGATAATAAAAATAACCTTTGTGAACATTTTAAAAGTCACCTTTCATGACTTTTAGCTATGCATATTTGTGTATTTAAAAATTAGAATTCTAGTAGGTCATGGTGGCTCACGCCTGTAATCCCAGCACTTCAGGAGACAGAGGCGGGTAGATCACCTAAGGCCAGGAGTTTGAAACCAGCCTGGCCAACATGGTGAAACCCCGTCTCTACTAAAAATACAAAAATTAGCTGAGCGTGGTGGCAGGCACCTGTAATCCTAGCTACTCGGAAGGTTGAGGCAGGAGAATCACTTGAACCTGGGAGGCGGAGGTTGCAGTGAGCTGAGATCATGCCACTTGTACTCCAGCCTGGGTGACACAGCAAGATTCCATCTCAAAATAAATAAATAAATATAAAATTTAAAAATCAAAATCAAAATCCTAACACAGAGTCATTGGACATTGGCATGTCTTGTCTAAACTGTTCATATCCTTTGACCAATTTTATTTTTTGACAGGGGGAACATTTTAAATCTTTATTAAAAGGATATAGAAAATACTGATTAATAACTTTCAATTTTGCAGAATTCATAAATTACCATGCTTCTAATTACAGAGACAAGACATCCTTCTTGTCAGAAACCTTTACCCTAACCGCAAAACTTCATTCTTCTTTCTGATGAAGCAATTATTGAATGATTTACTTACAGTGACAGCATAATGTACTTGCTTTTAAAAACTATTGGCTAAATATGTTCTAATTGATTCAAAAGAACTTGCAATGCAAATTTTATGTATCAGTTGTAAACCAATAGAGATATAACACTTACTGATGATAAATTCAGCACAAGTACATTTTCTGGAGTCTTCTAATTTTAGGTTGATATTGTAAGAATGTCTGCCATAGCCTGTGGTGGATGGACATATATCAATAAGTTTCTGGAAAGCCAAAGAGGAGCCTTGAGATAACTTAAGGGAAAGCCAAGAAAAGACTTATTAGTACTTCAAAATCATTTTAAAAGCCTTTTAAACTGGACTTGATATTTTTATATCCATTTTTTTAATCTTAAAAATAACCTATACAAACTATTCTAATTTCCTATTTTGACAAATATATTGATGGCAATGTTCTGCTTCTAGCAAGGTTTGACAAAAGTACCAACAAATTCTGTGCCCCTAAATTGTACTAATTAAAACACCAAAAAGGCCAGACTTGGTGGTCTTATGCCTGTAATTCTAGCACTTTGAGGCTGAAGCAGGCAGATCATGAGGTCAGGAGTTCGAGACCAGCCTGGCCAATATGGTGAAACCCTGTCTCTACTAAAAATACAAAAATTAACCGAGCGTGGTGGCACGCTCCTGTAGTCCCAGCTACTCGGAAGGCTGAGACAAAAGAATCGCTTGAACCCAGGAGGCGACGGTTGCAGTGAGCCGAGATTCTACCACTGCACTCTAGCCTGGGAGACAGAGCAAGACTCCATCTCAAAACAAAACAAAACAAACAAACAAAAAGAAATCATGTCTTACAACCAAGTATTCGAAAAAGATTTATAGATATTCCAGTTTTCTGAACTGTTAGAAAAGTTTCTGATTGTTATTTAGACACATTAACTTTTAAAACAATCTTTACTTTGAAAATATAATCTAAGAGAAAGTCAATCATATTCACAACTGGAATCTATGTGAATAACTAAATAGGTTAATAATCTAAATCCAATTGCTGGATGTCCGCATGAATATCAAATGGATTGGTGCTTCGTTATTTACTTATTTAGATTTTATGTTAGCAACAATCCTTTGCCCAAATTTTAAAGCAGGAATTCATCTTTTTCTGATTGAATTGCAAACCCTAATCATCTATTAAGGATAGTAACATCTTATCATAGATATAGTGACTTTGTGACTGGTGTGTTCTTGGTCTTTTAATTTATTAGGTTTTTTAAAAGTAAAAGTAACTATAATTTTTTTGAATGGCATAAGCAAAAAGTATCACTGCAAAAAAGAAATAGCAAATATCAGTAAGCAAACAGAGCTTGTTGAAAAAGAAAAGTCCGCATTAACCTGCACCTAGAGATGACCACTACTAATACCTAGCAACTAAGAATTAGAAAATACATCTTTCCTGATGCTTTCACCTACATGTGCACATATTTCCCTTGACTATCCTTACCTGAGGATCGTTGCTCACTCTTTTTTATTTTGCACTTAGCTATGCCATTTTACTTCAGGTCTGTGAATTACAATCTCCACATAATTCAATTCTGTGTTTTTTGGTTTTTTTTTTCTCCTATTTGAGAGACTTGACAGACAGTTAAATCCATGTACCCTTCTAACAGGTTTTCCCCCTTTCTATTTCTGTGTTTCAGTCGTTTTCCAAAAAGACTGTTTGTTTCTCCCACTCATCTTTCCCTCTCTTTCTCTGTATTTTATTTCGATATACAGCCTTTTTTGTTTTATTATTAATCACATTTTCTTCTCTCTTTTCTTTTTTTCCTTGTCTCTTCCTTTCTTTTTTCTTTCTTTCTCTTTTTCTTTTTTTTTCTTTTTATTTTTTTTTGACAAAATCTCACTCTGTCTCCCAAGCTGGAGTGTGGCAGTACAATCACAGGTCACCGCAGCCTCAACCTCTTGGACTCAAGCCATCCTCCCACCTCAGCCTCCCAAGTAGCTGGGATTACAGGCCTGTGCCACTATACCTGGCTAATTTTCTATTTTTATTTTTTGTAGAGACACAGATCTCACTATGTTGCTCAGACTGGTCTCAAACTCCTGGACTCAAGCAGTCCTCCTGCCTTGGCCTCTCAAAGTGTTGGGATTACAGGCATGAGCCACCACACCTGGCCCACATTTTCCTTAATACTTAATCTTTTTTCTCTGCTTTTTAATGTCAAAACTGAAAAGAATTATCTTTCAATTCCTTTTGTGTAAGATGAAGAAATGTAGCATTACCTCCTGTCCTTTCCTCAGCTTGATCTAACCTGAAATTTTAGAACTCAGTTATCATTATGTCATTAATATTTAATTAACTCATTATTTGTGTTTTAATATTATAGAAAACTTCTCTGTCAAGGTCTGCTGATATTTTTATCGTGTTGTAGCTGCACGTTTATGTAAATTGGGTGTCTGTCTCATATTAAATTAGTTTCAATGCTCCTGCTCATTACTGTTTCTTTTGTTGCCATAACCCACACATTGTCCAGTTGTCTATTTTGATTTCTTGTTCAGTTACATGGGCCACCTGGTGGAGATCCAAGTTTATGTCCCATCACCCTGTGCACGGCATACGGGTATGTGGCATCACTCTCTTTTCCTCAGCACCTGGTGAGCCCTTTTCTTTTTTTTTTTTTTTTTTTTTTTTTTGAGACAGAGTCTGGCTCTGTCGCCCAGGCTGGAGTGCTGTGGCCGGATCTCAGCTCACTGCAAGCTCCGCCTCCCGGGTTTACGCCATTCTCCTGCCTCAGCCTCCGGAGTAGCTGGGACTACAGGAGCCCGCCACCTCGCCCGGCTAGTTTTTTGGATTTTTTAGTAGAGACGGGGTTTCACCGTGTTAGCCAGGATGGTCTCGATCTCCCGACCTCGTGATCCGCCCGTCTCGGCCTCCCAAAGTGCTGGGATCGGTGTTTCGGGAAACTTTCTTCTTCCTTTCATCATTGCCTTGGGTCCATCAGTGACACTCTTCTTCTGGAAGGAATAACGTGAGCTCCTCATTATGTTCTGTGTGGCTCAGCATTTCTTTTCTTCCTTCTTTCATTTTTATCTCTGTATTTTCTGTCTTAATTTCAGGAACAGTTTTGAGGGTTTTTTTTTTCTACTTCAAAAATTTCATATTTTCAGTATCAAATCTACTATGCATTGCATACATCATGGTTTTTTATATGAATACTTGTATCTTTAATCTCTTTACATACAACTCTGATTTTAGAACTTCATGGCCCCTTATTTTGGATTCATGTATGCAAATTCTTTTAAGGCATATTGATAACATAGTCAAAGCCATTACACTTTTTCCCGACTGCTCCTTGAGGTAAATCTGTTTCGGGGGAAGCTCTTGCTTTCATTCTTCAGAGCAGTTCTTACATTAGGTTGAAGCATACAAAGTTGCCAGTATTTCAACAAGTTTTTACTTACGAACGTGGCAATTTTACAAGATTTAATCTAAAATAAATGCTTCATCTTTTCTAAGATGTGTGACTTATTCATCTTTTCAGAAGCAAGTCTCTGCTGCCCAGATTGGCTTATAGGCAAGTGGAAGTTAAGATGAGTTTATGGGATTTGTTTATGGTTTTGTTGCTAATTCTTCAAGTCCAGGTGCATAGGGAGAGGAGTGTTTTCCTTTTTCTTTCTTTTTGTTTTAATTCCTTCAAAAAAAAAAATAATAACAAAACAAAAAACAGGATCCATGTGCAGAATGTGTAGGTTTGTTACATAGGTATATGTGTGCCATGGTGGTTTGCTGCACCTATTGACCCATCCTCTAAGTTCCCTCCCCTCACCCACCACCCCCCAAGAGGCCCTAGTGTATGATTTTCTCCTCTCTGCATCCATGTGTTCTCATTGTTCAACTCCCATTTGTGAGTGAGAACATACAGTATTTGGTTTTCTGTTCCTGTGTTAGTTTGCTAAGGATGATTACTTCCAGCTTCATCCATGTCTCTGCAAAGGACATAATCTCATTACTTTTTATGGCTGAATAGTATTCCACATTGTATATGTACCACCTTTTGTTTATCCTGTCTACCATTGATGGTAATTTGTGTAGGTTCCAAGTCTTTGCTATTGTTAATAGTGCTGCAATCAACATACATGTGCATGTGTCTTTATAGTAGAATGATTTATATTGCTTTAGGTATATACCCAAATAATGGGATTGCTGGGTTAAATGGTATTTCTGGTTCTAGATTCTTGAGGAATCACCATACTGTCTTCCACAGTGGTTGAACGAATTTACATTCCCACCAACAGTGTAAAAGCATTCCTATTTCTCCACAGCCTCGCCAGCATCTATTTTTCCCTACTTTTTAATAATTGCCATTCTGACTGGCATGAGATGGTATCTCATTGTGGTTTTGATTTGCATTTCTCTAATGACCAGGGATGATGAGCGTTTTTGCATATGTTTGTTGGCCATATACGTGTCTTCTTTTGAGAAGTGTCTGTTCATATGCTTTGCCCACTTTTTAATGGGGTTGTTTTTTCTTGTAAATTTATTTGAGTTTCTTGTAAATTCTGGATATTACACCTTTGTCAAATGGGTAGATTGCAAAATTTTTCTCCCGTTCTGAAGGTTGCCTGTGCACTCTGATGATAGTTTCTTTTTGCTGTGCAGAAGCTCTTTAGTTTAATTAGATCCCACTTGTCAATTTTGGCTTTTGTTGCAATTCCTTTTGGCGCTTTTGTCATTAACTCTTTGCCCATGCTTATATCCTGAATTGTATTGCCTAGGTTTTCATCTAGCATTTTTATTTTGGGCTTGACATCTAAGTCTTTAATCCATTTTGAGTTAATATTTGTATACCGTGTAAGGAAGGGGTCCAGTTTTAGTTTTCTACATATGGCTAGCCAGTTTTCCCAGCACCATTTACTGAATAGGAGATCCTTTCCCCATTGCTTGTTTTTGTCAGGGTTGTTGAAGATCAGATGGTTGTAGACGTGTGGTGTTATTTCTGAGGTCTCTGTTCTGCTCCATTGGTGTGTATATCTGTTTTGGTACCAGTGCCATGCTGTTTTGGTTACTGTAGCCTTATAGTATAGTTTGAAGTCAAGTAACATGATGCCTCTGACTTTGATCTTTTTGCTTAGGATTGTCTTGGCTATACGGGGTCTTCTTTGATTCCCTGTGAAGTTTAAAATAGATTTTTCTAATTCTGTGAAGAATGTCAATGGTACTTTGATGGGAATAGCATTGAATCCATAAATTGCTTTGCGCAGTATGGCCATTTTCACAATATCGATTCTTCCTATCCATGAGCATGGAATGTTTTTCCATTTGTTTGCATCCTCTCTTATTTCCTCCAGTAGTGGTTTGTAGTTCTCCTTGATAAGGTCCTTTACATTCCTTGTTAGCTGCATTCCTAGGTATTTTATTCTCTTTGTAACAATTGTGAATGGGAGTTCATTCATGATATGGCTCTCTGCTTGTCTATTGGTATAAAGGAATGCTTGTGATTTTTGCACATGATTTTGTATCCTGAGACTTTGCTGAAGTTGCTTATCAGCTTATGGAGTTTTGGGGCTAAGATGATGGGGTTTCCTAAATATAAAATCCTGTCATCTGCAGACAACTTGACTTCCTCTATTCCTGTTTGAATCCTTTGTTTCTTTCTCTGATTGCCCTGGGCAGAACTGCCAATACTATGTTGAATAGGAGTGGTGAGAGAGGGCACCTTTGTCTTGCATGAGTTTTCAAAAGAAACGCTTCCAGCTTTTGCCCACTCAATATGATATTGGCTGTGGGTTTGCCATAAATAGTTCTTATTATTTTGTGATATGATCCATCAATACCTAGTTAATTGAGAGTTTTTAACATGAAGAGATGTTGAATTTTATTAAAGGCTTTTTATGTATTGAGATAATCATGTGGTTTTTGTCTTTGGTTCTGTTTATGTGATGGATTACGTTTATTGATCTGTGTATGCTGAACAAGCTTTGCATCCCAGGGATAAAGCCAACTTGATCGTGGTGTGTTTATTGGCATGCTGCTAGATTCAGTTTGCTAGTATTTTATTGAGGATTTTTGCATCGATATTCATCAGGGATATTGGCCTGAAGGTTTCTTCTTTTGTTGTGTCTCTTCCCAGTTTTGGCATCAGGATGATTCTGGTTTCATAAAATGAATTAGGGAGGGGTGAGAGAGTGTTTTTCTTGTGATAAATTTACATTGTTATTTGAGCACATCTGAATACTGGGCAGTGGGGAAGAAGGCGGAGTTATAAATATTCTCTGCATTGAATATTGCACCTGTCATTTTCACATGCAATTGTGGATGCTGGACAGTAGAATTGACTCCATGTCTCCTTGGGACTGTGGAGCCATTTCTTTTTTCAGTAATCATGGCAGACAAAACCAATAGTCAGCATGTTCTTCACTGTTCCACGTGATTGCCAAAGTTGATAAATAAAAATACAAGGTACTTAGTCAAATTTGAAGAAACAACAAACAGGTTTTTAATTTTAGCATGTCCTGTGTAATACTTGGGACATAACATATACTTAAACAAGTATGTGTTGTTTATTTGAAATTCAAATTTGTCTGGGCATTTTGTATTTTATCTGGCAACCCTACTGCTCAGCCCAGTCACAGCATTAAATTCTTCTCAACACAAGCATGCAGTCAGTATAAATCAACTGCTGTTGACATGTGAGTTGATGTCTATTTGACATTTCACATTCCACAATGGAACTTAGCTGGTGGGGTCCAAATCTTACAAAACAGGCCTTGCTTATCTCCAGTTCTTGCTTGATTAGTTTTGGATGTTAGCCTGGGTCTGGCAGAATCTCCTCCCCTCTTCTCCAGGAGCATGGCTTTTGTACAGGAGGAGTGGTGTGAGTCACTCTAGAACTTTCATCAATCTGGGTTCATCTCACCACCTCTCCCATAAATTCTCCAAAGGTAGTGCAAATTCGGTAGTGCCCTTCCTACTTTCCAATGGCCATGTGGGTTTTCTGTTGCTTATTTTGAAGGAATTTGGGGAAAAAGAGTATTAGAAGACTGTGTTGTAGTCATCTTGTCATCTAATATGAAAAGTCAAGATAATTTTCTTGATCGGAAACAAAACAAATCCTTGCACATGGTTAAATGTCCATGTTCCACTATGAACTTTAATACTCATATAAGCCCAACTGTGAAACTTATACATAGGTTGGTCAATACTTTTATGGCTGGATTGTTCTTCTGGTTTTAACAACACAAAGCTTTTAGCAAACGCAATCATGAAAGAAATTGCCCCCTGCTATCTATTTTGAGTATGAGGCAATGTGCAGACACTAAGATTTGCAAACAAGTATCATGAAGTAGAACCCTGTAGAGAAACACAAATGGAAATTTAGAAATGTCACATGAAGATAATTTCTTATTTCAACATACAGTGACATCAAACTTCAAATGAGAATCCATTAAGAATAAAAGTCAGATAATTTAGGTAGCACTTTGGAAACGATCATACATGGCCTCTTTCCTTCTCTTCCTTTATCTTTTCCTCTCCATGAATGATATATGACAAAAGAGGAACATTCTGTAGCATTAAATCAGATTTCATACTCATTATTATGATTATATGCACATCAACAGTACATGCTCTACTTTTGCTTAAATCATGGAGATTATGAGAAAAACATTCCTTTGGAGAATTTAGTTTGTTTACCAGCTTTTATAGATATTTCATTAGAGAAAAATTGGAACTCTATCTGGGTACTCGGGATTCATGCTTTCATCTGTAAATTTCAGTGACTGCTAACACCACCCGGCCAAACCGATTATGAAGCTCTAAATCTGATCTGAAATTTCAAATTCAATTCAATTTCAGTTCAAAACGTATGTTGTTAATGATGCCCTCCTGTTCCTGCAGTAAGAAGGCTGCTTTTCTTTTTTCGTATAGACAATAGCTTTGATTATTTTAAGTTTTACGTGTGATATATATTTAAAGTATAAACTAAAATATATAAAAAGGTATAAAGAAAATATATAAAAATTACTTTTCATTACAACACTATGAGATAAATAGCCCCATTATGTTGATATATTCTTTACTTCGCTTCCTGGATAGAAACACAAGTGGGAATATATGAGCACAAAAATACCATTAAAAGAACTGACTGTTTTTTTAGGTGTAGTGAGCTTTAGCCCTTTATTTGAATTCCTTTTTCATATTTAAAGCCACCTTATAAAGTATGTACTATCATCATTTCCTATTTAGAGATTAAAAAATCGAGGACAGAAAAAGTCAGATTGGCCAAAGTCATGTGATAGCAAGTGGAGAAGCCAGAATTTGAAACAAGGCCATTTGACTCCAGAGCTCACGATACACGACACGCGGTTTAATGGACATGCATTTTATCACCTAACGATATACCATAGATACCTTGCCATATTGACACATATCAAAATACATACATCCTTTTATGGCAACATAGTATTCCATTAGGTGGTCGTAGCATAGTTTACATAAACAGTCTATTCATAATGGAATACATTTTTTCACCACTATAATATTACTTTGAAAACAAAAAGAACCCTTGCAATTATCTTTGCTAATTTTTTTACTACTTGTTTAGGATAAATTCCTAAAAGTAGGATTTGGGAGTTCAATTTAATTTTTCAGCACACATTGCCAAAATGCACTTCCTGAAGATTAAGCCAACCTACTCTCCTACAAACAGTACATTAGAATAACTTTTCCACACTCGCTCCCTTCAGAAAGATAATGCTTAAAGTCTCACATTCCAAGTCACTTTGAAAGCAAAAAATCTCTTTCCATAGTGAGTCATCACTGTAATTTCCATATAGCCAAACTTCTTTAAAGACTGTGATACCCTGTCTAGGCACCAATGCTTCTCTGTAGACCAGCTTCCCAAGATCAATTTTCCCTATGGTGGCCAGCAGGCGGTGCTCACACACAGATTAGAAAGATCTATGTGGTCACTTTGATTCTCTAAGGCAAAAGGCTTCGTTCACATCACCTCAAACCCTTGGATAACACTACGCGGCCTGTGAAAACCACCTCATTGCTCGAACCTTATAGTATGGTTTATTCAATACTCTCTGAAATTCAGGTTCTTATTCTTATACCAATATCTTAGGAAGAGTCATGTGAGCAATGTCCAAATATTCTTGACTATGAGTGAGATCCATGTATGCATACTACCAATAGCTCCCTAGGACCCAGGCAGGTAAGTTTTTAAGTATCCAATCTTAAACATATATCACAATCTTAACCACCAACTCCGTATCTATACTCCTTGCCTGTAACAAGTGGCATATGCCAAAAACCACCTCATGCTCTCTCTTTTCTGTATTTTACTTTCCTTCAACTATTACATATTTCTTACTTGAAAAGTAGATAACATATGTGATTTGTTGCAAGGCTGAGGCAGGTAAAAGTTTCTCCATATTTTCCTTCCTAGTAGAGTCCAGTCTATTTTTCTTTTATGGTTTTATATATGGAATAATCATGCTGCCTTGTGCTTAACACAGAAAATTTTTAAATTCCTGTATAGTTTGGTTGCTAACATCTTGAAAAGCAGAGTTCAAATTAAAAATTGACTGCGCAAAAATCGAAATTTTTGGTATTTTAATTGTTAAATTTGGTCTGAACAACCAAAATACCAGGAAAAAAAAATCTGAGAAAAATATTTAAAACCAATACGACCCACAAAACGTGATGTCCTTAAGAGATAAGGGAGCGCATAGATCTATTCAAAATAAAATACTGGGTCAGGCATGGTGGCTGATGCCTGTAATCCCAGCACGTTGGGAGGCACAAATGGGAGGATCTCATGAACCTGGAAGGTCAAGGCTACAGTGAACGGTGATTGTGCCACTGCACTCCACCTTGGGTGACAGACCCAAACTCGGTCTCAAAATAAATAAAATAAAATTATAACAGAAAAAAATGGGCATGGTGCCTGAACAGAATTTACAGAAACATAAGTAACTATAAGCACATTTTAAGAAAAAATGTGATCTAATTACTCATAGAAAAAATGCAAATTAAAATGACCTTTGTTCAAATTGGCAAAGACTAATTCAGTAATTAGTAATTATGCTTAGGATCTGGCAAAGATCAAAGTCACACTTTACATATAGTTAGTAGAAAGAGATCATTATTCTAGGAAAAATTTTACAAAGCATAGCAAGGAGACAGGGAGGGGAACATCACACACCAGGGCCTGTCGGGGGTGGGGGACAAGGAGAGGGATAGCATTAGAGAAATGCCTAATGTAGATGACGGGTTGATAGGTGCAGCAAACCACCATGGCACGTGTATACCTATGTAACAAACCTGCACGTACTGCACATGTACCCCAGAACTTAAAGTATAATTTAAAAAAATGTAATACCCTTTGACTGGTAATATGTCTCTGGAAATTATTGAAATCTTAGTCAAAGAATATACGGGAAAAGTTTATTCTGGCATTCTTTATTCTAACAATAAATTATATACCACCAAATATCCAATAATGCCACATAATCTTTAATGTACATATATATCAGAAGGAAAAGGAAATGAAAATATATCATATCTTCTGTATTTGTTTTCTCTGGGTATTGGGTCACAGTTTTTGTTTTTAATTTTACATTTTATTTCTCACACTTTGTAAAAAAGATTGTATTACTTTTACGATCAGAAAAAAACAATTTCAAAAATCAACTTGAGTCACAATTACCTTACAACAAAACAATCTAAGTGTAGAATTTAGTGACTTTTGACAAACGATATCCTAATGTAACAATCATGTAACACCCACCACAATCGAGATACAGAATATTTGCAGTCAAATTTCACCACTTCAAACCCCATCAACACATGGGCAATATTCTGTCACTATAGACCAGTTTAGATTTTACTAAAATTTAATGTAAATGAAATTATATAATATATAATCTTTTTGCTTGTCTTCTTTCCCTCAGCATAATGCTTTTGAGATTTAAACAGGATGATGCACAGGTTAATAGTTTGTTCCTTTTTATTGTTGAGAAGTGTTGATTTTAACATAAGTAACAATTTGTTTATCTAATCAACTGATGATGGACATTTGGGTTGTTTCCTATCTGGAGTAATTATAAATAAAGCTTCTAATTACATTTATGTAAAATTATTCCTGTGAACTTATGCTTTATTTTGTCTTAGGTACATACAGTGGAGTAAAATTTCTGGCTAGCACTGTAAGACAATATTTAAATTTATAACAAAGCATCAAATTGTGTTTCAATGTAATTATAACAATTTACCTTTGCAACAGTAATGCATGAGAGTTTCAGCTGTTCCACATTCTCACCAACACTTGGTATTGTCAGTCTTTTTAATTTTAGTTATCCTGGTGCTGAGGAATGGGATCTCTTAATTTTTATTTCCCTGGTGACTAATGATGTTGAGCATCTTTTCATGTGCTTATTGACCATCTGTATACACTTTTTTTGGTAAAGAGTCTGCTCAAATCTTTTCCCTATTTGTACCTGGTATGTTCAAAAACTTATTATTGAGTTGTAGGCGTACATCGTTAAGTTCTAAAGTCCTTTGTCAGATATATGTATTGTGAATTTTTTCCTAGTATATGACTTGATTTCTCATTTTCTTAACAGTAGCTTTTGAAGAACATTTTTGAATTTTAACGTCATGTAATTTATCAATTTTTTCTTTTATAGTTCGTTTTTGGTATCATATTTAAGAAATATCTTCCTCCTACAAGGGAAGAAAATATGCTTCTATGCTTTCATTTTAAAGTATCATACTTTCAGCTTTTATGTTTATGTGAATGTCTACTTCTGTTCATTTTTATATATGTTGTGAGGTGATTTGAAGATTCATTTTTTTTTATGTGGATATCTAACTATTCTGGCACCATTTGTTGAAAAGATGAGTTTTTCACCAGTTAATTATCCTGAAATGTTTGTTAAAAGTCAACCACCTGGCTGGGCACAGTGGCTCACGCCTGTAATCCCAGCATTATGGGAGGCCAAGGTGGGTAGATCATGAGGTCAGGAGATCAAGACCACTCTGGCCAATGAGGTGAAACTCCGTCTCTACTAAAAAAAAAAAAAAAAAAATACAAAACTTAGCTAGGCGTGGCGGTGCATGCCTGTAATCCCAGCTACTTGGGAGGCTGAGGCAGGAGAATGGCATGAACTCGGGAGTCAGAGGTTGCAGTGAATGGAGACCGTACCACTGCACTCCAGCCTGGCAACACAGAGAGAATCCATTTAAAAAAAAAAAAAAAATCAACCACCTGTAAATTAACAGTTCACTTTTTTTTTTTTGTATTTTTACATTTTATTGAACAAGAGTTTTTCTTTTTTTTTTAATTATAATTTAAGTTCTGGGGCACATGTGCAGAACGTGCCAGTTTGTTACATAGGTATACATATGCCATAGTAGTTTGCTGCACCCATCAACCTATCATTCACATTAGATATTTCTCCTATTGCTATCCCTTACCCCACCCCAACCCCCCATCCCCTGACAAGTCCTGGTGTGTGATGTTCCCCTCCCTGTGTCCATGTGTTCTCATTGTTCAACTCCCACTTATGAGTGAGAACATGCCGTTTTTGGTTTCTGTTCTTCTGTTAGTTTACTGTGAATGATGGTTTCCACCTTCACCCATGTCCCTTCAAAGGACATGGACTCAACCTTTTTATGGCTGCATAGTATTCCATGGTGTTTATGTGCCACATTTTCTTTATCCAGTCTATCATTGATGGGCATTTGGGTTGCTTCCAAGTCTTTGCTGTTGTGAACAGTGCTGCAATAAACATACATATGCCTGTGTCTTTATAGTAGAATGATTTATAATCCTTTGGGTATATACCCAGTAATGGGATTGCTGGGTGAAATGGTATTTCTAGTTCTAGATCCTTGAATATTGTCAGTCTTTTTAATTTTAGCTATCCTGGTGGTGAGGAATGAGAATTGCCACACTGTCTTGAAGAATTGCCACACTATCTTCCACAAATGAACTAATTTACACTCCCACCAACAGTGTAAAAGCATTCCTATTTCTCCACATACTCTGCAGCATGTGTTGTTTCCTGAACAGTCCACTTCCACTTCTCGATTGGCTATTTTGTTGCATTGACCTATATATCTATCCTTACAGCAGGAATCATCAACTCTAATGAGCTTCAACTTTTGGATCTCTGTCACATTGGAAAAGTGAACAGATTACTTGCTCCAGATGATACTACTAGAATCAAGCAGAGAATATTATTGGGGAAAGAGACAGATTATTATAATGCACATTCATCTGTTGACTGTATTTATGGAATAGTCCTCTCTTTACAACAGTAAGCTCCCATCACTGGAAGTGTTCAAGCCAATGTCAGATCATCATTTAGCAATAATGTTCTGTAAAAGAGTCCTTGTCTCTGTTTGCAGATGACATAATTGTATATTTAGAAAACCCCATCATCTCAGCCCCAAATCTCCTTAAGTTGACAAGCAACTTCAGCAAAGTCTCAGGATACAAAATCAGTGGGCAAAAATCACAAGCCTTCCTATAATAATAGACCAATAATAGACAAACAGAGAGTCAAATCATGAGTGAACTCCCATTCACAATTGCTACAGAGAGAATAAAATAAACTTTGGAATACAACTTACAAGGGATGTGAAGGACCTTTTCAAGGAGAACTACAAACCACTGCTCAATGAAATAAAAGAGGACACAAACAAATGGAAGAACATTCCATGCTCATGGATAGGAAGAATCAATATCATGAAAATGACCACTCTGCCCAAAGTAATTTATAGATTCAGTGCTATCCCCATCAAGCTACTATTGACTCTCTTCACAGAATTACAAAAAAAAATTCTTTAAATTTCATATAGAACCAAAAAAGAGGATGTATAGCCAAGACAATCCTAAGCAAAAAGAACAAAGCTGGAGGCATCACACTACCTGACTTCAAACTATACTACAAGCCTACAGTAACCAAAACAGCATGATACTGGTATCAAAACAGATATATAGACCAATAGAACAGAACAGAGGCCTCAGAAATAATGCCATGCATCTACAACCGTCTGATCTTCGAGAAACCTGACAAAAACAAGCAATGGGGAAAGGATTCCCTATTTAATAAATTGCGTTGGGAAAACTGGCTAGCCATATGCAGAAAACTGAAACTGGACCCCTTCCTTATACCTTATACAAAAATTAACTCGAGATGGATTAAAGACTTAAATGTCAAACCCCAAACCATAAAAATCCTGGAAGAAAACCTAGGCAATACCATTCAGGACATAGCCATCGTCAAAGACTTCATGACTAAAACACCAAAAACAATGGCATCAAAAGCCAAAATTGACAAATGGGATCTAATTAAACTAAAGAGCTTCTGCACAGTGAAAGAAACTATCACCAAAGTGAACAGGCAACCTACAGAATGGGAGGAAATTTTTGCAATCTATCCATCTGACAAAGGGCTAATATCCAGAATCTGTAAGGAACTTAAACAAATCAACAAGTAAAAAACAACCCCATCAGAAAGTGGGCAATGGATATGAACAGACACTTCTCAAAAGAAGACATTTATGTGGCCAACAAATATATGAAAACATGCTCTTCATTACTGGTTGTTAGAAAAATGCAAATCAAAGCCACAATGAGATACCATCTCATGCCAGCTAGAATGGTTATCATTAAAAAGTCAGGAAACAACACATGCTGGAGAGGGTGTAGAGAAATAGGAATGCTTTTACACTGTTGGTGGGAGTGTAAATTCAACAATTGTGGAAGACAGTGGGGTGATTCCTCAAGGATCTAGCACCAGAAATACCATTTGACCCAGCAATCCCATTACTGGGTATATACCCAAAGGATTATAAATCATGCTACTATAAAGACACATGCACGGGTATGTTTACTGCAGCACTGTTCACAATAGCAAAGACTTGGAAGCAACCCAAATGTCCATCAGTGATAGACTGGATAAAGAAAATGTGGCACATAAACACCATGGAATACTATGCAGCCATAAAAAAGGATGAGTCCATGACCTTTGCAGGGACATGGATGAAGCTGGAAACCATCATTCTCAGCAAACTAACACAGGAACAGAAAACCAAACACTGCTTATTCTTACTCATAAGTGGGAGTTGAACAGAGAGAACACATGGACACATGGAGGGAAACATCACACACTGGGGCCTGTCGGGGAGCAGGGGGCTAAGGGAGGGATAGCATTAGGAGAAACATCTAATGTAGATGACAAGTTGATGGGCACAGCAAACCACCATGGCACATGCATATCTATGTAATAAACCTGCATGTTCTGCACATGTATCCCAGAACTTAAAGTGTAATAATAATAATAATAAAAGATTCCTGCAATGGGTAATTTGTTTAGAGGGGATGCAAAATCCCTTCTAGCTCTGCAAGTTCGTGATTCTGTGGAAAGCTTGCAAGAACTCAGTAGAACACTTGAAAACTTACATCACAAAAAAATTCACAGCTTCTCAAGCCAAAATAGCCTATGAATAGATCACGAATTTAAATACTGAAATAAAAGGAGAATCAAAGTTTACTTTTCTTTGTCATCTCTGTAAGTGAAAAAAACAATCTTCCAACTCCAGAGGCACTAAGTGCCTTGCTCCAGAATAATACAAATAAAAAGATAAAATAGCTTGAAGAAAAGAGGTACATTTTTTTCCCCTGCAAACGGAATTAACTAGGTCCCACAGGTCCAAGGCTGGAGGGAAATTAGGCCATGATATAGGGAATCAGACTACAAATAGAAACTTTAAAATACAGAACAACTATAGCATCATTGTATTTATTACTTTGTAGCCTGATGCATATTAATGAGCATCAAATGCATCCACTGCACACAAGCTCTTCACAGTGAAGCTCCTCTTTTATCATGTCTTCTCACCGTATTTTGAAACAATGTATCAATACAACACAAAATATTAAATAATTTATTATACCATGTTGTATGCATCAAGGACCTTTATAAGTGATAGTCAGAGCTTCTGATTGGCTTAAGAGGTTAAATTGATAGAATTCCTCCTAGCTCATATCTTAGTTCATAACTAAGAACAATGCAATTAATTGCACTATGACTCCAATTCTTTACCTCTCCTTGAACCCACACACTTTGTCAAGTGACTTTGGAGTTCATCCTGTAAAGATGGAGTATTTCTCCATTCCATGTGCCTTGCTTTTACCTCTGGAATAAGTGGACATGGCAGTGGGTTCTACGCCTAGTACTGCAGGGGCTTTGCAAGTGTTTGCTTGCTATCTCTTGTGTCCCTGCCATCAACATAAGAACATGCCCATGGATATGGTTTGGCTCTGTGTCCACACTCAAATTTCATGTTGAATTGTGATCCCTAGTGTTGGAGGTGGGGCCTGGTGGGAGGTGATCGGATCATGGGGATAGTTTCTGATGGTTTAGCAGCATCACCCAGTGATGTCTTCTAATAGAGTTCTCAGGAGATCTGGTTTTTTGAAAGTGTGTAGCACCTCTCCCTCAGCTTTCTCTCTTTCTCCAGCTCCTGCCATGTAAGATGTCCCTGTTTCCCTTTTGCCTTCCACCATGATTGTAAGTTTCCTGAGGCCTCCCCAGCCATGGTACCAATGCAGCGTATGGAACTGCCAGTCAATTAAACCTATTGTCTTTATAAATTACCCAGCCTCAGGCAGTTCTTTATAGCAATACAGTAATGGACTAATACACCCATGCTAGTCCTCTGGAAGATAAGAGACCTATCCACCACATCTGAGTTGCCCATTATCTCAGTCACAGCAAGCCTAGACCAGCCAACTCCCAATGCATGAGTGAGCTCAGACAAGATGAGCAAGACTCCTGGTTAACCTAAGGCTGACTCCATAGGGTAAACACATCTCTATGAAATAACAGAGCTAGATGGTTGTTTGTTGTGATGTGGCTCTTTGACAATAAGTAACTGGTACAATTTTCTTGTGAACTTTCCTGCAGATGATATAATATACCCATCACACTTTTAAACACATTGAAAATACTCCCTGAACTGCTTTTGTTTCCCTGCATATCATTAGAACCTTGGGCACACTAGCTTGCAAACAGACTTCTTCTGTAAGTGTGATCACAATCATTGTTACAAATAGACTGCACGATCTGTCAGGTGTGAGTCTATAAAACACAAGCAGACATGGCTGCATTCAAATGCTGTCAGGCTTATTTTTAGAGTCTCCAAAATCAATTTCTAAGTGAAATCCATTCATCCAATAAACCTGGATTCATTAATATGTGTGTAGGTATATGTATATATGTGTGTGTATATGCCCTTGAAATATTTTTCGAAGAATAATACACTAGTCTGCAAAGAAAATGAATCAATAAATTTTAAGAAATCAAATTATACTAGCTGTTTTCTCCTATCTGATACATTAACACCAGAAATGTATAAAAATATTAAACCAAAAGCATCAAATTACTTTAAAACTCCATTTTAAAATCTTTTTATGTCAAACAGAAAATAATTCTCAAAAACTCTTAGAGAACTAGGCCTAACAGTATATTTCATACATGAAGAGCTTTTAGTTTGAAACTAGAAGCCACATCATACTTAATGAGGAAATACTTGTTCTGTCACACTTAGATCAGAAATAGAAAAGCAAAATGTATAATGATAGCACCATTATTTATCAATAGTCTAGAAGTGAGAAATCATATGATAAAAGAAGAAAGACATCAGAAAAAATACATTTATCACTATTTGAAAGTAATACAATTTTCAATGTAACATATTCAAGAATATCAATAAAATTATTCAAAGTTTTAAAAAGTTATATAAGGTTGCTGATTGAAGCACAGATGTAAATCAGTTGACATCAGACATCCAGCACAACATTTCAATATATGTAATTAAGAATTGATTGAAATCATCCGGAAAAAATACACCTTTTCCCAACCAACACTTTGGTATTCAAAATACGAAGAAACGATATTTAGTAGATAAATTTGTAAGGACTTGAATATAAGGCAATGCCCTTTTTATTGGGTGATAATTTGGGAGAATTGCTATTTAATATTTGGACATATATATTATATATAAAATTATATATAATACATATAATAAAAACATATTTAGGTTATATATTTACAAATACCAGCTTATAGATATTTATACAACTTCAAACAACCATATTCTTATACATGTAATAGGAAAAATAGTCTGTTTATCAGAACAAATAATAAATGACTGTCAGATGGACAGATAGATGAATATAGATGTGAATATAGATTTTTTTAACAACTAGAATTAATTTTTATAATAAGGAAATGCTGTTGAGAGAATGTTGAAAATAGGTGTGGAGAAAACCTTGGAATAAATTAAGACTTGCTTGAAGGCTAGTTTTTTTATTTGTATTTTTATTTATTTTAGACAGGATCTCACTCTGTCTCCCATGCTGGAGTGCAGTGGTGCTATCACAGCTCACTGAAGTCTCAACCTCCCAGGCTCAAGTGATCCTCCCACCTTAGCCTCCCAAGTAGCTGCGACTACAGGCACACACCACCACACCCAGCTAGTTTTTGTTTTGTTTTGTTTTGTTTTTTTCAATAGAGATAATATCTCACTGTTTCCAAGGCTGGTCTCAAATTACTGAGCTCAAGCAATCGCCCTGCTTTAACCTCCCAAAATGCTGGGATTATACACATGAGCCACTGTGCCCAGCCTGAGGGCTGGTCTTATCGTTGGTTAGTGCTAAGAAGACTAGTAGAATTTAGGCAGGGCACAGAACAAGCACAACCAAGTAAAAAACTTGGGTTTCAAATTGCAACTTAGTACTATGCATAACATATCATGCATATCATCAACTAATTGATAGAAAACAAAAAGTGCTGTAAATATGTAAGAGTTATCAACATTACAATTTATACCTATTGCACAGTAATTTGTCTCTGTGATTGTACAAATCTTATATAATTATTTCAAATAGTTACTGATACTAGAAAACACCACAATAAAACACTGAATTGGTTTTAAACATGCCTGTAGCTATGACAAACACACTTGTGCACGCTCTTTTTGTTTACTTTGCAGAAGAACGTTATTCTACTTCTGGTCTCTATTCTCTTCCCATGAGTTTTATTCTTGAGTTGCGTAAGAATGATTTCTCAGTGAAAAGCAATTCTACTTTACACCATGAATTCAACAATGCTCTAGCAATATATGCGAGGGAGGTAAGATTCGTGCGTCAAAACCACAGATGGATGGCTAGGAGTTCATCTTCTCTTCCTTCTTCAACCTACTGTCTGGTAGAGGTGTTAATGAACAGTGAAATGACCATATGCTTAGTGCAGTTCAGAAATACATAAAGAGAAAAGAAACAGAGATTGGATATTCCTGAAAACTCAAATGTTCGCTAGACCCTAAAGGCAAGCAGGTAGAAAATAAATAACAGATATCAATCATTAAATCACAAACAAAATTAGCATAAGTATATGAGAAGCAAATCAACCTCACCAGTGATGATGAGTATCTGCCAAAACTTAAATGCAAAAGTCTAACACAGTGTAATATTTCCTCTAGGAATTTAGGCCATAGAATACTTCTAGAAATACTATGCAAAGATATTCCTGTCTGTGTAAGTACTTATGGAAGTATTTCTATGTGTGCATATGTATGTGCATTTGTGTATCTTTGCACACTTCTCTGGAAATACATATATTCATACCAGCATTATTTTTAAAAACTTAGAAATAATTTTTAACTTAAATAACAATTGATACCTGCTGAACTGAAGAGTGCCAACTATGGTAAATGTTAAATTAATATGTAGTGTTGTTTTGTTATTGGTGCAATTTATTTTGTTCTTTTTTTTTTATCTCCCTCAATAGAAGATTTGTTCAATTAATTGTGGACATTGATATATCAGAACACCCTGCAGCAATCAAAAAGAACAATCTAGGTTTACATTTGCTGACATTGAAAAATATATTGTTCCAAAAAGAAAACGCAAGTTTCTTAATGGTGTATGTAGTATCATCTTATTTTTATTTTAAACATCAAGGAAAAATGAAGCTGAGGAACATACTTGGTAAAGAGATTTTGCATTTCAATATTGTCATCTTTTTTAAACTAGCAAGAATTACTTTTTTGTTTTTCTGGCCTGATTTTACATTTCCTCTTTGTTTTCCACAGCTTTAGTATGATAGGCCTAGGTATAATGTGTTTTGTATTTCATCTGCTTAGAGATCTGAGCACTTCTTGAATCTGTAGCTTGATGTCTTTCATCAATTTTGGAAAATTCTCAACCATTACCTCTTGAACTATCATCCCTGTCCCTTTCTTTCTCCTCTGTCCCTTTCTTTCTCCTCTGTCACAGTGATTATGCATGTTTTAGACTTTTTCACCATATTCCATTTGTCTTACTCTTTTCTGTGTTTTCTATCCTTTTAGATTTTTGTGCTTTGGTCTGGATATTTTCTTCTTACTAATCCTCAAGTTTACTAATTCTATCTTTAGCTATTTCTAATCTTTAAACTGTCCATTGAGTTTGTAGTTTCAGATGTTGTATTTTCAGTCCTAGCATCTCCATTTCATTCTTTTTTTTACAGTTTCCTTTCAGGATTCTCATTTATTAATTTTAATGCCTTGAATATATATTACATATTTTGAAGTCCCTGATAACTCTTTTATCTGTATCTGAATAATGATTTTTTGGCTTTTCTCTTATTTTTTACATGTCTGATTATTTTTCATTGAGAGTTATACATTCCACACAAAGACCTGCAGAGATATTTTGAGATTCTATATAATATTATCTTTCTCCAGAGAAGATTTAATTTTGTTTCTCAATTCACTTTTCCAATCAGGAATTAAGATGATCTGAAACTGGGCTTGATTCTCTATAAGGAATTTTCTATTCCCAGTCCCTTTTTCTTTTACCTTTGAGGGTTCCAAGCAAGTATCTGGGATGTTTGTGAGGGCCTCTCCACATTGGTGGACCCTGAATGCCAATTGTTCACCTACACACCCATGACAGCCATGTGAGTCTGTTGAGAGCCTTACTCAGCTTCTCAGCCTTTCAACATTGCTTTGGAAATTTGCAAATGCTTTGAAGAATCACCTTTCTGGGGTTGCCTTGTTTTTCTTGTCTTAGGTACATAAATCCTTACTCTTCAGCTTTTCTACTGTTTTCAGGTCAAGGATTCATGAAAAATAAGCTAATATGCCATCAACCAAGTATAAATAATAAGTAATAGGTTTTTTAATTTAAAAAAGAAAATATAAAATTTTATTAGAGTCAGTCACATTTTGAATTAATATCTGCCATTTACTTACACCAAAATGAGAAAGAGAAGAGAATTTTTATGGGAATTCTAGATTTAGAGATTATATTCAAGGGATTGGCAACTCCAGAAGATGTGAGGGGAACTGTGAAGTGCATAAGATGATAAAATTAGGAATCTGGTTGTCATCAGGCTAGTTTTTGTTTTAGGATTAATCCACTGGAGACTGAGATCTATTAAAAAGTATCAAAATGACCAAGTAGTAGGAAAAATGAAATTTCTAGGTTGAAATGTCAACACAAAAACCAGATCACAATCTCTTTTCGTTAATAGTGTTAATACATGCTGCTGAATAAATTGCATTATTTTTTCTTAGCAATATATCTTAACAAAATATCTATCAATTTTCGCAAATATAAGTTACCCTAAAACTTAAGGCAAAACAATTATCAACAGAAACCAAGCAAAGAAAAGGCAAATAAATTTTTCAGAAAACTGGCAATCAAGAATCTCAAAATTTGTTTGTGACTTCACATCTCCTGACCTCACATACTAGTGAATAAAATGTTACCAAATCCTGAAAATTCTCACTAATACTCACTTCCCAATTTAGGTAAGTCCAGACTGGCAGTAAGTAGACAACTCAAAAAAATTCAAGGAAAAACAATCATAAATGAAACAATCTAAGATAACAGGATCTCTACAAAGACAAGAAAAATCATCATCACTTATTTGTTGGCACTACATGCTTAATGAAGTATCCCGGAGAACCTATGAAGATAACTGGGTACATCCCCCACATAGAAGGAGTAAACTCTGAAACAGGACACTTGAGACAACCTTAGAAATGAGAAGACAGTCTTTGCCATTTAATAAAGTCTGCAGTAGAAGTCTCTCTAGCACTTCCAATGTTTGTCCCCCATCTAGTGTCCACAAACTCAGAAAAGCAAATCAAACCAAAATCCCCCTGCTTCAAAGTGTGAGTCAAGGGAAAGACACATTCTTACATTGCTATCAGATGAATTAGAAGTATCATTAGTGAGTGTTAATTCATACTGTATTAGAAAAATTCAAGCCTAGACAGAGTGCCCCACCTTAACAAGAACAAAAGAAAAGAAAAGAAAAGATACAACAATAAAAGAAAGCACAAACCAAGAACAGACAAAAATTCCTAGTGGGTGCCTCATGTCATGGAAAAGACATTCTATTTCTTTTCTATTCTTTTAGAAGAATACGAATTTAATACGTTAAGTACTCAGAGTTAAAATAATAACACCATAGAGTAAGAGGAAATGTGAGTGCTGTTTCCAGCCAATAAAACAAATTGAGAGCCAAAAATCCACCCTTACCTAGCAAATAAATAAATAAATTAAAAATGTTAAGGAATAGATTAAGTATGACTTCAAATTAAATTACTGACGAAGGGGAAAGCCTTTGAACGTAATGAATGCTAAGGAAACAGGCAAACAGATAAGGCAATTAGAAAAATGATAAGATATATAAAAGAGAGACAAACACAATCCATCATCAAGATAGTTCCTACCCCTAGGTAGAAAACAACAAACAAAATACAACAAAAATATGTTTAAAGGTATTATAGGTCAGAATAGTGCTCTGAATACATGCAAATAATTTTTTTCATCCTAATGCCCCACTATAATCACAGAATAATAACAACTACTATTATTACTATTCAGTAATAATAATGCTATGCCAGACAGAACAAAGATGAGAAAACTGAAAAAAAAATTCAGTAGCTGAAAAGCAAATGGATCAATGATAACTAATTTGGCAAGTACCAGAAATACAGACCTCAAGGCTGCAGCTGGGAAAGTTGAGGTTCAACACAGTTTACTTCACAGAATTCCGACAAGGTGCATGAAGCGGCAGCCTCACATCCCTTTAGAACTGGAGGCAAAATGGAAGAGATGCCAAAATGAAGAGGATGACTGACAGAGTTGTTTGCAAAGAAGATACACAAATGGTCAACAATCACAAGAAAAGAGACTCAACATTAGCAGCCGTCAGGGAAATGCAAATCAAAACCACAATTAGACACCGCTTCACACCACTTAGATGTATATAGTCAAAAAGACAGACAATACCAGGCGTCCAAGAGGATATGAAGAAATTGGAACCCTTATACATTGTTGATGGGAATGTAAAATAGTACAGCTGCTTTGGAAAACAGTCTGGCAGTTCATCAAAAGTTAAACATAGTTATTTTATGACCCAGCAATTCTACTCCAAGGTATATACCCAAGGAAATTGAAAGTATATGTCCACACAAAACTTGTACACAAATGATACATAATTCACAATACTCAAAATTTGGAAACTCAACGTCCGTCAACTGATGAATGGATAAGCAAAATGTGGTAATGGCAATAAAAAGGAATAAAGTACTGGTACATGCTACAACATGGATAAATCTAGAAAGTATCATGCTTGTAAAAGAAGCCAGTCACAAAAGGTTACATATTGTATGATCCCATCTATATAAAATGTCCAGAAGAGACAAATCCATAGAAACAGAAGGTAGATTAGTGGGCTTTTTAGGGCTGGAGGTGGGGGTGGGAGTGGGGGTTGGGAAAATAAGAACTTAGTGCTAATAGATATGGGTTTTCTTTTTGTGGTCATGAAAAAATTCCAAATTTAATAGTGGTGACAGTTTCACAACCGTTTGAATGTATTAAAACCATTTCATTGTACTTTAAGTGAATTGTATAGCATGTGAATTACATTTCATTTAAGTTGTTCTTTTTTAAAAAATGATTTGTTTGATAGGTGCAGCAAACCACCATGGCACGTGTATTCCCATGTAACAAACCTGTAGGTTCTGCACATGTATCCCAGAACTTAAAGTGTAATAAAAAAGAAAATTTTTTTTAAACTATTAGAAGAAAAAAAACGATTTGTTGATTTTCCAGAATAATGGATGAAAACAGATGCAACCAACCTTCATTGTTGTCCCCTTTTCAAAATACCAAAGACAAAGACAAGATTTTGTAGACTTCCAAAGGGAGAAAAACAGGTTCAACCTCTTTTGAATCAGAAATCTGAATGGCATGAGTTTTTCCAACAGCAACCATAAGCATGAAGAAAATACAGCAATTCCATCAATAACCTGAATAAAAATATCCCTAAGCTTGAATTCAATTATTAGCCAAACTATAAATCCAGTATGAGAGAGTAAGACGAAAACATTTCAGGCATGTAAAGTCTTTTTTTTTTTTTTTTTTTTTTTTGAGACGGAGTCTGGCTCTGTCGCCCAGGCTGGAGTGCAGTGGCCGGATTTCAGCTCACTGCAAGCTCCGCCTCCCGGGTTTACGCCATTCTCCTGCCTCAGCCTCCTGAGTAGCTGGGACTACAGGCGCCCGCCACCTCGCCCGGCTAGTTTTTTTTGTATTTTTTAGTAGAGACGGAGTTTCACCGTGTTAGCCAGGATGGTCTCGATCTCCTGACCTCGTGATCCGCCCGTCTCGGCCTCCCAAAGTGCTGGGATTACAGGCTTGAGCCACCACGTCCAGCCGTAAAGTCTTAAAAAATTAACTTTGTGCACGCTTTGACAAGAAGCTGCAGGAGGATACGCTCCTTGAAATGAGTGCATATACCAAGAAACAGGAAGACATAGGGACATGGAAAATAGATCATCCAATGCAGGAGAGAGACAAAGAGAATTCCCAGGGAATTCCAAGGAATAGGGAAAATCTCAGAATGGTAGCTATGCTCTAGATTAGAAAGCAACAGTCCAGTCTGCAGTAGTATGTCCCAAACAACAAATACACAGAAATCTTTCTCCACCAAGATCCCTACGGCCTTCAACCCAGAACGTCTGGGTAAGCCCGCTCCAGATTCCACGCCTTGGGTTGTTTCCCCACATGTTGCATAAAATTCCTGCTCCCTCCTCCATGCTCAATGCTGGTTCATGTTTTGACACATCTAAAGACTCTCATTTCAAAACACAAAAGGGAGCTTAATTCACCTTTACCTGGGAGCTAAAAGTATGCCATGATGAGATGCTTTCGTCAAAGTATCCGTGGTTATGCTGTATAACAAATTAACTCCAAACCTCAGTGAACTTTCACTCTCACACTGCACATCCAAAGTCTCTGAGGCACCTAGGCTGATGAGCATGCTAATTCTTCTTCTTCTTTTTTGTTTTTTTGAAACAGGTTCTTGCTCTGTCGCCCAGACTGGGGTGCATATCTGGCTAATTTTTTGTATCTTTTTGTAGAGACGGGGTCTCACCATGTTGCCCAGGCTGGTCTCAAATACCTGAGTTCAAGTGATCTACCAGTCTCAGCCTCTCGAAGAGCTGGGAATACAGGAGTGAGCCACCGCACCAGGCCAAGCCTATTCTTAATGTGCTGTTTCCACAGTTGCTGTGGCAGTTTTAAAGAGAGTTAGCCAGTGGACTGGGCACGGTGGCTCAGGCCTGTAATCCCAGCACTTTGGGAAGCTGAGGTAGGTGGATCACTTGAGCTCAGGAGTTCGAGACCAGCCTGGGCAACATGGCAAAGCAACAAGGTGAAACACCATCTCTATTTAAAAAAAAATAATAATATATATATATATATATACACAAAAAAAATAACTGGGCGTGATGGTGTACCTGTAGTCCCAGCTACTTGGGGGGTTGAGGTGGGAGGAATGCTTGAGCCCAGGAGGTTGAGGCTGCAGTGAGCCATGATCACACCACTGCACTCCAACCTGGGAGACAGAGCAAGGTCTTTTTCCCCAACAGCAACAAAAAAAAAGACAGAGGGAGAAAGAGTTAGCCTAGCACCAGCTTGTGATCTTTTACTCAGAAATGACAATACATCTCCTGCACTCCCAGTACATCAGCAAGAACCAGAAACATGGCCCCAACGAACTGCAAGGGCTCTAGGAAATGTGGCAGACCACATGAACAGATGGTGAGCAATCTATATCTCTGCTGCACAAGCTGAGAAGCAGAAAATACCGAGCAGCCCAATCCTAGGTATTTTTGTCAGATACCTAGAATGTGGCCCGCAGTTCATCTCCGCCAGACGCCCTACCTTGGCAAGCCCTGAGTTTCCCAGGACTCAGTCATGATCTCGCCCACTTACTTCCTCAGAGGAGGCTGCTGTTAATTCCAAGGGAAGCTGAAGCCAGAATATGACCCAGAGAATGTTCAGCTACGGTTCCTTCACGCAGTGTGGGCCTTTCCTAACATAACTAGGCTTGTACTTGCTACTGAGATTTTTTAAACTAAGGGCAGATAGATAGGAGACAGAGAAGAAAAGGGGAGAGAGAGAGAGACTGGAGATTCAAACATGGATTTAAAAAACTGCTTTTAAAAGCAAAGAGGCCGGGCGCGGTGGCTCAAGCCTGTAATCCCAGCACTTTGGGAGGCCGAGACGGGCGGATCACGAGGTCAGGAGATCGAGACCATCCTGGCTAACACGGTGAAACCCCGTCTCTACTAAAAAATACAAAAAACTAGCCAGGAGAGGTGGCGGGCTCCTGTAGTCCCAGCTACTCGGGAGGCTGAGGCAGGAGAATGGCATAAACCCGGGAAGAGGAGCTTGCAGTGAGCTGAGATCTGGCCACTGCACTCCAGCCTGGGTGACAGAGCGAGACTCTGTCTCAAAATAAATAAATAAATAAATAAATAAATAAAAGCAAAGAAAGGCTAACACAAAAGTCAAAGCAGTGGTTGCCTCTGGTGGAGAGGGGAAGTGATACAACTGGGAGAAGTTCTGGTATTATAGTCTATTTCCTAACCTGGGTAGTAGGGAATGAATGGAGGTGTATTTGTTCTACTAATGTTCTGAAATCTATCTATCTGTCATCTACCTACCTATCTACGTACCTATCTATGTACCTACCTACCTATCTATCCACTCGCCTATCATCTATCTACATATCTCTCAATCGTTTATCTATCTACCTACCTATCTACCTACATACCTATCATCTATCTACCTATGATCTATTTATCTATCTACCTACTTAACTATCATCTATCTACCTACCTATTATCTATCTATCTACCTATCTACCTATTATCTATCTATCTATCTACCTACCTACCTATCTACTGATCTATCTAAGCTACATGTGTTTTTTATGCAGTTTCCTGTTGTGCTTTACTAACCTTGCCCCTAAAAAGGCCTGGCCCTTGGGCAGCTCCTGAGAAGTAGGTAACCTCTAATCCCTTAAAATGTCCTGCGTGGTAAGAGTATGTTTCTTTACCCAGGCCTGGGTCCAGACCAGACAGTCCATGCTAACAATGTGATTTATGGTGGTAGCCCAGGGCTGGAGATAGCAGCTTGACCTCTGGAGGAGCTGGACCTGAAGGTCAGCCATGTGGGTGGTCGACCACGCCTGTGTATGTGTCTGGACACAAGCGCATAAATCCCGAGCCTGGTTGAACTGCCTGTTTAGCAGTACCCATGCATGTTGACACAGGTCATTGTTGGGACAGGTGAGCCCTGTCTGCACAGCTCCCACAGAGGAAGACAACTGGAAGCCCACCTCTGGTGTCTGGAATGCTTTGCTGAATGTAGTCTGTATCCTTTTGCCATAATAAACTGTAATTGTGAGTATAACAGCTTTGTTGAGTTCTGTGAGTCCTTCCAGTGAATCACTGAACCTGAGGGTGGCCTTAGAGACCCCCAAACTGCAGCTGTATATATCTTTCACAATTAATTTTTGAAAAGATCTAACAGAAGAAAATTTATCTAAATATAGATAGCAGTAAATCTACAGAACACAAGGACATTTTGTGTTCTGTGGAAGATTTCTATTAATAGAAGATCTGCATGAAGACATGTCATAAAGAGGTTACTGAACATTAAGTGTAATGAGAGAAAAGAAAGTTTTACTTATCCAAGGGAAATGCAATTCACTTACAAAAAGGAAAAGTAACTGCCATTAAATTCCAGGAAGTAATACAAAAACATACATAAAATCTGCAGAAAAATATTACTGAAGAATATAATATTCAGTTAAAATTATTGCTCAGGTGCTAAACTAACAGATATTCTTGGTCAGGCAATAATCAGAGGAGAACATACCCACGAGGCTTTGATGAAAGCAGTGGCTCCAAAGTGAAATAAATCAAAAGATGAATCAAAATAAAGGTCTCAGACAGGTGGACACTGAACTCAAACAATGAGTATTGAGTATTGCATTCATTTCAATGTGAAATCATGATGAAACAACGATCAGAATTATAGATAGAGAGCAGAATGCAGATGTTAATATTCTTAGTTAAATAAAAATAGTAAAATAGAAGTCAGGATGTGGTTGGGAAGGAAGTAGGAGGGAGGGAAAGAAAGCATGATAAATTTCTCCACTCTTCATAGCAGAAAACCAAATAAAACTGTCTAAAATTTTTTCAAAAATGGACTCAACCCAGAAATATGATTCCCACCTCTGTTGTTTTTCATAATTCATTTTTTTAAAAACGAATCTATATAATTGAGCTACTATAAAAATAAATAGCATTCATGAATCATTATATTCCAGGGGCTATTCTCAATGTTCTACCTTATATCTTTTTACTCCTCACAACATCCTATGATTTCGATACTTTAAATCCCATTTTACAGGTCAGAATTCCAAAGCACAGAAATGTTAAGTAATTTGCTCAAGTTCCCACCGAAAGTTTAAGTGATGGAGCCTGGAGGTACTACTTTTTCATGTACAGAAACAATTCTACAAAATTTGACTTTATTTCCCTCCCTATTATGTTCAATTATAATTAAGTTGGAAATATTTTACTTAAAATAATGTGTATGGCAAAAATTCATTTTTATAAAAATGATTTCTTTTATATAGCTATTTTTCCAACTATACATATGCATAGGAAAATGTCAGGAATGCGGCTCAACTAACATTACAATGTACTTCTGGAGTTAAAATTGGGGGTGACGTTTTGCTCTCTGCTCTGTAATTATCTATGCTGTTCTAACTTTTATAATTGTGTAATACATAAAATTAATAAAATATTAAATGCATGTCTTCAAATTTTTAGGAAAAAAACTTATGCTTTTGCACCTACGCCATGAAATTTTAAGCAGCTTTTTAAAGTAACATTGCTGGTAACACTTACTGATGGGTAACCTTATTTTTGTAAAAACAGCCACTTTGTGATACAATATAAAAAGTGTATTTTAATTACGTAAAATTAAATATGTTTTATGCGTGTGTATATTTAGAGACAGACATAGAAGCATGCTTTCTATAACTATTGGCAGTGGTTATATCTGAATGCTGGGACTTTAGATAATTTTTACTCTATTCTTTATTGCTTTTAGTGATGATTCAATTATGAACCATAAACACTTTATTAACTTAATTAGAATTTGTATATTCAGTTGGGGAATAGTAAAGGTAAAATATGCATTTTTACTTGTCCCTCAGAGAGGCACCTTGATTACTCCACTCGTGGTGTTAGGCAGATGTGTGAGTGTTTGGATTTTTTTCCACTATATTTTTTTCTTTGCTGATGATTGCCTAAAACCTGGCTTTGATTACTTACTTTGAGATTTAAGACAGCAGAAGCCTTTCAGCATTGAGTCATTTTGCCTGAGAGGGAAAAATAATGCTCTGGGGCAAGTTGAACAACAAGAAAGGAATTGATTATATTTTGACCTGTTGCTGCTCAATTAGATGAATTTGACCAGCTGTGGCAAGATTGTCCTCATGGGCTAGTCTGCTTAGGGAACACGTCATTCTTGATCCTTCTCTAAAGACCTTGCTACTTAAAGTGGGTTTGGGGAACAGCAGCATAGGTCTCACCAGGAAGCTTATTAGAAATGCAGAAGCTTGAATCCCACATCAGCCTTACTTTTATCAACATCCTAGGGGTTCCTTCGGTGCATTAAAGCGTGAGAATCACTGACTTGAGAGCATCATGATCCTGTTTCTCTGTGCTCTGCTGGGGTTAGTTAAATGGCAACTGCATCAAGGTTAGAGAATCACGCACCTTCAATGGAAGAGACCCCACATGCCACAAAGGAGTGCCCCGGGCTGAGAAGTAAATAGACTCACAGGAAGAACTCACCACACTCCTCACCACAAACCATACCCTGTACAAATAAATGCTTTGGAACCTACAAAGCCACAATTCAGAGATGGAAACTGACTTCTCTAAAGTCACATCTAAAGGCAGTATCATTTACACACCAAATTTGGAAACCAAAGACCATGTGATTTAAATGTTCTGCGTTGCCCCTTCAGGGTACTGATTTCCAACCTTATTTTCAAATTGACTTATATCTGAAATATTTCATGTGCTTGAGACCTAGAGTAATTTAGCCAGAAATTTCTTTGGTTCACAATGATCAGCTGTCAACTTTTTTTTTTTTTTTTTTTTTTTTGTGGTGGTTTAGGCAAGAATTTAAAAATGATCTACCATTTGTATGTAGAGAAAAAACCTCAACGTTCTTTTATTTTATTCTTAAATGCTTATTTCATAAATAACAAAGACGAAATAAATAAAATGTATTTGAATTATTGGGGGGACAGAAAATAAGTGTATTATTATTAAATACCACTATCATAAAGGGTGTTTCTACATGCTTTGTTAGAGCAAGAATTTAAAAGTCCTTAATGAGAAAAGTGGAACTATAGCACACTCAGCCAGTTACATAATTCTACCAAATTTTCCAGGAAATAAAGCTCATAATGTTTATTTAGAAAAACATGTGATTGCCAAGGCTGCACCTGCAATGTGCCATTAATAATTCGATTTGCCTAACCACTACATCTAAGGAAAATATTTTACATTTTGGTAGAAGCTTTAACTCCTTCTTCTTTTTCTTACCTACCACATCCCGGAGGTGAGTCTGAGGCTAGTATAGATATCCTCATTTTACAAATGAAGAACTGAGTCCCACAGATCAACTGTCACCCAAAGTGATGCTGTATTTGAGGACTGATGATTCTTCCTGAACAGTGGGTTCCGATTTGTTTGACCAGAAAGGACAATACCCATTAGATAGATGACTTTAAAAATTGAAAGGATTATGTAAATTTCCAACTATATCAAAATGATATAAGCATTCAGGAAGCCATTAGTGGTGTTTAAATTTGAGTTTTAAATGTAAGGTGGATGACAATCTAGAGTCTTTGCCTGTGGGAGGAAGGGGTGGAGACTGGCGGAGAAAGGCATGAGGGGGCTTCTGCGAGGATGGTCGTTTCTACATGGTTAGTGGGGTGGATACCTATGTGATAAAGTGAGTATAGCAAAATGTTAATGGTAGAATCTTGGTGTGTATTCAGTGTCTGCTCTAAAATTCTTTCAGTTTTTCTGTATGTGTAAAATTTTCTGTATGTTATAATATCAACTATACTATACTAAACAATAAAATATTGCAAAAAAGATACATTCTTTTAAATGGAGTTTTTACCCTATATATTAGAAAACCCCTAAGTACGCACATAAGTCATGTGTGTCTGTTTGATAAACACGATGTGAATTAATGTGAATAAAAATTACACTCAGAAGCACTTAGAACCTCACTGTATTTTTCATAGAACAACTTTTTATTTATCCAAATGGTACTCTAATTTTACTAAAATGAAAACTGAGAGTATTTGCTCTTTTCTGGCTATTTTAGAATCATGTTTATTTTCAGGGCAACTGATTGCTAATGAATTCCATTATTATCCTTAATATCAGTAACTAAATAAACATTTCTAAATTATTTTGTTTTCAAACAATTATAGACCTTTTTCGTTCATTTTCTTTTCAAATGATCTCACTATTCTTAAGACAATCTTGAAATAAAGCAAAGAAAAGAAATAAAGCATTTCCCTTTTTTTTTTTTTTTTTGAGACAGAGTCTTATTCTGTCACCCAGGCTGGACTGCAGTGGCGGATCTCGGCTCACTGCAACCTCTGCCTCCGGGGCTTAAGCGATTCTCTTGCCTCAGCCTCCCGAGTAGCTGCGATTACAGGCACCCACCATCATGCCAGGCTAATTTTTTGTATTTTTAGTAGAGACAGAGTTTCGTCATGTTGCCCAGGCTGGTCTGGAACTCCTGACCTCAGGCAATCTGCCCAACTTGGCCTCCCAAAGTGCTGGGATTACAGGCCTGAGCCACCATGCCCAGGCAACATTTCCTTTTTTAGTAACATAGCAGAACCTTGCCATCAAGCTTGCTTATATAACTTTTTGTTCCAGTGCAATGGAACACAAGTGCTTCCTCTTTCAAGAACTCCAGTGACTGACAGCTGTCAGTGTTGGCTGAGTTACCTTGCGTTGGTTTTCTCCATTCCACTTGTCTTTTGATTTCACAGCTCAAGGAGAAGAAGGTAAAAACAAACAAACCAGCCTTAAATAAGCAAAGAGTAACTCTCAAAGAAAACTATTTGGGACAACCTTCTTAAAAGAATAGGTAACAGCCCGGGCATGGTAATGCCTGCACTTTGGGAGGCCAGGAAGGGCAGATCACTTGAGGTCAGGAGTTTGAGACCAGCATGGCCAACACAGTGAAATCCTGTCTCTACCAAAAATACAAAAATTAGCCAGGAGTGGTGGCGCGCTCCTGCAATCCCAACTACTTTGGAGGCTGAGGCAGGAGAATCGCTTGGAGGTTGCAGTGAACTGAGACCACGCCACTGCACTCCAGCCTGGGCAACGGTGAGATTTGGTCTCAAAAATAAAGAAAAGAAAAAAAAAAGAATAGGTAATAATCTTTTTCAAGTGACCCTGCTAATGCAGCAGTTTCATTTTTCTAAAAGGGAATTGAGGAAAGATATATGTTTTCTCTCTTTGGCTCTGGCACGCACACACATACACAAGCTTCATTAAGGCATGTCAGTCACTGTACTTCATTCGTCCTTGAAACTCTGGGCTGCCAGAACATTCGCCTTTGCTGTGTTTTTCCTTCTACAGATGATGTGAGGCGGGCTTGCCTGTTTGCTGGAGATATTAAAGCTCACTAGCAATACTTGGCTAATGTTTAGTTTCCACTTGAGAATTTTTCTGATTTTTCAAATGCTTCACCAGGCTATCTGCCTTAACGTCACTTAGTGGTGGGATCTAACCCCTGTTTTAATGACCCCTTTATATAGCGATTCTCTTCGGATGGTTTTATTGAAGCTTTAAGCAACCCAAGCTTATTTGTGAGAGCCTCAACTATTGAATAGCAACTGTGGAAGATGCATGTATTGTGACAGAGTTGATTTTTCCTGGGGGGGTGTCCAGGATACTGGCATCTTTAAATCATACAAATATTAAAGGCAAGAGCTAATAAAGGCTGCTGGCTCCTTCCCACGTGCCCAAAGAGGTAGATGCCACAGGAGAGGGGAGGCTGATAGATCCTAGAACCTAACAAAGAACCAGAGGAAATCCCCGCGGAGAGAGAAGTTGCTGAGTGTTGCGGTGCATGTGCCAGAAGTGGCAGTGAGGAGTCAGGACAGGAGGAAGAAAGGGAGCCAGGTGGGGAGCATGTGTTAGGGGTGGACTTTTCTCTCCTCCTATTTTTTCTTTTTTTTTTTTCAGGTGGGGTCTCACTCTGTCGCCCAGGCTGGAGTGCAGTGCCGCGATCTGGCTCACTGCAAACTTCGCCTCCCGGGTTCAAGCAATTCTCCTACCTCAGCCTGCGGAGTAGCTGGGATTACAGGCGCCCGCCACCAGCCCGGCTACTTCTTGTATTTTTAGTGGAGACAGGGTTTCACCATGTTGGCCAGGCTGGTCTTGAACTCCCGGCCTTAGGTGATCCACCTGCCTCGGCCTCCGAAAGTGTTGGGAGTACAGGCTTGAGCCACCGCGCCCGGCCTCTCTTCCATTATTTTATCTGCTGTCACTATGGAGTGGAAAAACTACAGTTCCAGCCCATTGTCAGGGAGAGGAATGGTAACATCAGAGAATCTCTGAAACACGCTTTGGGAGGAAAGAGTATGAAAACAGGTACGATAAACTGGCCAGCCCTCTATACATTCCCTCTGCCCCCCCTCACCCCACTTCTGCCCTTGGCTAGATGATTATAACTAACTGAGAATTTGAAGGCTTTTCAAAATAAGTGGTTTATGGAACAGAGGTGCTCAGGGACGGGAATTCTTAAGAGGCAAAGTTGCTTCATGGTAGGGGATGGGCGTGGAGTAACTCGGATTGTGCCATCAGAGGCTCTCCAATCTGAGCATATGCTCCTTTTCCTAACCAACCAGGGGGTAGAAGCTAGGGTGAGGCATTTATCCCTCCCACTGTGTACACATCACCAACCAATATGAGTTAATAGATCCAAAAAGATATGAGCTCCCAGAGAAAATAAGGAGGTATCTGGCAAGCACAAGCGGCACAGAATTTAGTTCACATACGGAAAAACTATGCTAAAGTCAGCAGAATTAACAAGCACAGAGAACAAGAATTTAAAATAAGCATGACAGTTTTCCATTGTATTTTCCATAAGGGAGAATATCGCAAACATAGAGCTGAGGTCAGCAATTATAATTGAGCAGCATTTGGTGAAAACAGACAAGAAAAACTTTATAGCTACGTAAAGTCTTTAAAAGGTGGTGAATTTGCGGAACAGGTAGAGTGGAAAACAATTACTAAATTGTAATATTAGGTATAGAAACTCTCCAAGAAGACATTAATAAGAGATAAAAAGTAGAAAAGTTAAGAGATACAGAGAAAAGGACAAAGTGAAAAAAGCTTATTTAATACGAGTCCTAGAGAGGGAGGAAAAATTTAATGTATGCAAGAAGAAGTAGAAAAATGTAAACATTTGTATAATACAGAAGTCCCAGAAGGAGAAGAAAAAATGTATATAATTTAACGGAGAGAAAGTAGAAATGGAGAATACTTTTAAAAACAAAATACAGTAAATAAAAAAAATGACAGAAAGAAGTATTCACAATAAGAGTAAGTGGTGTAAATGCAGATCAAAGAATAAAGCATCTCAGACTGGATTAAAAACAACACAAACAAAACAATATAAGCCAACAATATAGTCTGTGAGATGTATTTACAATAAAAGGATATCTAAGATTAAAAATATGGGAATATCAAATAAATACAAGTTAAAATAACATACTGTATTTTATCATTAGTCAAAATAAAATTTAAGACAAACAAATAAGGATCAAAGAGATGCATCATTTACTATAAGAAAGAGAATTTGGCCAGGCGTGGTGGCTCATGCCTGTAATCCCAGCACTTTGGGAGGCCAAGCCAGGAGAATCACGAGGTCAGGAGTTCAAGGCCAGCCTGACCAACATGGTGAAACCCTGTCTCTACTAAAAATACAAAAATTAGCCGAGCGTAGTGGCGGGTGCCTGTAATCCCAGCTACTCAGGAGGCTGAGGCAGGAATATCGCTTGAACCCGGGAGGCGGAGGTTGCAGTGAACTGAGATCAAGCAACTGCACTCCAGTCTGGGTGACAGAGTGAGACTCCATCTCAAAAAAAAGAAGGATAACTCAGTGAGGCTCCAAACTTATCTGGAATGTAATTGCATCCAACAATATAGCCTTAAATACGTAAAGGAAAACCAATATAGATTCATCTGCTTGGAGTTGAAGATTTTAATGGCCCCTCCTCCAAAATAGATTAGATAGATGATGCACACACACAAGAAAGACTTAACAACACAACTTATAAATATAGATGGACAGATAGAGGTATAGATATAGATGTAGATATAGACAGGTACTTACATATCAGAAAATACACGCTCTTTCAAACACATGTCAATAGTCATAGTAATTGACGTGAGTTAGGCAAAAAAGAAAGTTTTAAAAATTCCTCAAAATCAGTATCATACAGATTATATTTTCTGATTATAATGCCATATAATTAGAAAGCAAAATCTAAAGGAGGTCTAATCTGAAAGGTCAAAATGGTTATATCTAGTTTCCACAGGCTCATTAAATGCAACAGACATTTATTAGGCATCTAACTAAGCTGCTGTCCTTGAATACCCTCAGAGTATTCAGTGATGCCCATTAGAACACAAAAAATATAATTTATTTATTTTTCTCCTGTACTTTAAAAACTTCTGTGCTTTTATGTGCTTTGTAATGTATATATTAGTATAGTATTTCAAGTACATAATGTATACATAAAATTATACACATACTCACATATATATGATTAATATAACCACCTGTATGTGTGGTTATATTAATTACCATAGAAGTAGTTATATTAGTTTCCTAGGGCTGCCATAACAAATTACCATAAACTGGATGGCTTAAAACAGCAGACATTTATTCTCACAATTCAAGGGGCTACAAGTTCAAACCCAAAGGTGTCAGCTGGGCTACACAGCCTCAGAAGGCCCTAGGAAAGAGCACTTCCTCTCCTCTTCCTAGCTTCTAGTGTTTACCAGCAACTCATGGTGGTCCTTGGCTTGCATTGCAGCTGCATCACTCCAATCCCTGCCTCCATCGTCACAAGGCCTCTTCTCCTGCGTGTCTCTGGGCCTCCAAATTTCCTCCTCATGATAAGGATAATAGTCATTGGATTTATAACCCGCCCTAATCCAGCATGACTTCTTAACTTGAATGTATTTGCAAAACTCCCATTTCCAACAAAGGTCACAGTAACAATAATGGGGTTCAGGACTTCACCATATTCAACCCAAGACAGTGAATATATGCTAAAAGTTTTTTAAAAATATAATGGAAGTATACAATCTAAAAAGCCGTAGACCCCCAGCGTGAATCTCTAGGATTAGTACCATGGCAGACACAGGTGTACATCAGATGTGGTGTTAACATGCTAGCAGTCCATGGGAAATATCACACGTTCATTAGTTACCACAATATACTCTGAAGAGAAATGTCCCAAGAAGAACTCTGACAATGGTCTAAAGCAGCTTATAGCAAAAGGTGTCATAACCAGGCGTGGGGAGCATGAAAGGTTTTGCTAAGGGGGTGAAGTCTGTATTGAGCACTGAGTTATGTTATATCAGAAATGAATGTTCTATAAAGTGCATTCCCAGCACAGACACTGTGCCCAGGGGAAGGGCAGGAACACTGAATACAGTTTGCTTTAGTAGAGTAGTGGACAGAAAAGTAAGATGAGATCATATTGCTTTGTCACTTTGGACACAGAAGGAAGTGTTTGTTTTGTTGATGTTTTTGTTTTTTTCCTTCTTCTGCACTTGGTGGCAATTGAGAGGACCGAATGGGTTTCAGCAGAATATTATTCTGGCAGCAGTGTGCATACAATGGCTAGGAAGATGAATAGACAAGAGGTGCAGTAGAAGCCACTTTTAATATGTGAGCCAAGGAATAAAAAGGAGCAAAAGCAACACAATGTGTGTGGGAATAGAAAGGAGGAATCCATGGATATTACAAAAGTAGAATAAAATAACCTGGCACGAGACTGCATGGAGGGACAAGTTGGAATAAGTCAGAGGGCAGTTAGGCCTTGAGCTTGGGCAATCAAGAGGCCAATGAAATCAGCCAGGAAAATAGAGTCCTCAAGAGGAAAATAGAAACTGTTTTGGTGGGAGTTTGAGGTTGGGATTTCAATATACTGAGATTTAAAAACACCAGGTGAGGATGTCAGACAAGTAGAGGAGAAGGTGTGTAGTGCAGCTGTGACTCCAGGGTCAGGAGTCATGGAGCCAGACAGAGGTGACAATGGAAGCTCTGGGGATTTATTTGCCTTTACGGAAGAAAAGGAAAGAAAACAACGATGAGATGGGATGGTGCTGGGAGTCTTCATTTATTAATAACTAGTTCCTCTTTGAGCTCTCTTCCATACCCTCCAACAGACTTCATAAATTTAATCTCTGAAGAATGCTTTCGTAGCAAAACAGGCCCTTCCTCTCGCTCCCCATATACTTATTTTTTATTCTTTAGCTCATTTCAAACTCATTGAAGTGGATGGCCACAGAGAATTCTGGGGTAGGTCTGAATTTGAATAAATCTTTTAAAGATACACACACACACACACACACACACACACACACACACACACACGTATTCCAGGCGTTGTGTTAGAAGCTGAGATACGTGGGGAACCTGAGCTTGAAGGATCCTCCATTTTAATGAATAAACTTTCAATTCTATAGGGGAGAAAAGGTAAAAGCTGGATTGGAGGTGTGCAAAGGTGGTGATGCCAAGTGGGGAAAGGTAGTAGCTTTCAGGTTTAGCAGGGGCAGACAAAAATTGATTGTTTTTAATGAGGGAGAGGATGCAGGCATGATTATTCAGAGAAAAGGTGCCCACAAGAAGGCAAGACAAGTCAGGTGAGAGAGAGGAGGATGGAAAAGAGCAGCCCAATAGCAGGCACATGTAATGGGGTGGGAGCACCAGTCCCAGGCTGGGCTTCACTCTTCTTCTTGGAGAGGAGAAGAAAACAGGGAATTAATTCAAGGATGGAGAAGTAAAGTTGAAAGCAGCAGACATTAGATAATATATCAGTAAATATAACTGGACTTCAAAGATAAAGAATCATTGAACCTGCAAGTAAAAATATCAAGGGAAAAAGATCCAGACTGGTCTCATTCTCTGCGTAATGTTAGAACCAGTTGGAGTTCTGCCCCAAAGTCCTCAAGAAAGACAGCAGGACCTACAAATGACCCATCCATTCAAGCTGTCTGTCATGTATAATGACAGAGACAAATGTTTTGGAAGATGCAAAAGACCTCGTGACTATAGCCCCAGTTATACTGCATAAAAAAGAATTAAGCAATTGCAAAACAGGGGAGAGAGAAAACTGTGTTTGAAAAGCAATTAACACATACATAAACATCCCTTCCTTTTTCTCTTATACTTCAGATAACATTTGGAGTTAAATGGAAGTGTCATGGCCAAGAAAACAAACTACATGTGAAATATTTCATTCCTTTGGACAACAAAACTAGTTTCAAACCAATGTTTAAGTAGAATTTGTGAAACAAATGTATTCAAAGGTTGAAAACTACCTTTACTGTAAAAAACAAAAAGAGCTTGTCATATTACTGAGTTATCATGTGATTGATACAGTGTATTACTTCAATTTCTAACATTACCCTTAGTGAAGGAATGATTGATTACAACTTTAACAGCCTGACTTAAATGACCACATGTAGGAATTTGCCGCTTTAAAAATTTTTTATTTTATTTTTAGTTTCACTGTCTTGTGCCTTCTATGTTTGGAAAAATCTCCACCTGATGAGTTTTGCTGAGAGACAGTCATTTCCCAAATGCCTGTTTGCCAGGCTCCCTTGAAGACAGCTTGGGCACCTAACAGGTTTGGCCCATCAATTGTACCAAGTCAAGAATGACTTAGGAGTTCACGATGAAAAGAGGAAAGCTACAGGGAAGCTTTGGTGGTTGTGGGCAACCTCAATAGTAGCAGTTGCTTTGAGTTTCCAGGGACCACAGTGGCTAAAGTACAGAGGAGACCCCATAGCCAGTGCTGGGCAGTGGTGGCCCAACTCGTGGCATCAATTGTTTAGTGGTGACATTTGCAGTGTCTTCTCCTGACAATTGCAGTGTGATTGTAGCAGTGATTTTCATGCTGGCTCCCTGCCGAGCCACCCATTTATCTACCACTGTGGTCTCTGGAAATTCACAGACAAGTCTGCAGAATGTATGCATATATATGTATTCGCATAGCACAAAAGGAAAATTCTGGAACTCAAATATACCATTTCACTTAATATAGCTTTTCAGTTGTAGCTTCCAATTTTACTACACTCTACAGGTTAGATAACTTGTACCCTACACTTTTCCGCTTTCAGGTTCCTGATATTCCTGCTCCTCTTGCCTGGGATAAGATCTCCTCTTCTCTCCAGTGACTTCCGCTTGTCGAAAACTTACCCTTCTTTGACAAATAAGCCAAAGGCGCTGGTTGCATGAGTCCTTGGACCCTAAAAGGACTGTACAGGTGGGTCGGGAGAGAAACTAATTTGTGTTTTTGATGAGTGACAGCTTCCTCCTGATTCCTAGGTAGCAGAGCATTGACCATCTCCCCAGAGAGCAAGGCAGACTGGCTCACGGCTTAAACTGAGTAAACTTCCTCCATTCCTAGCAATCAAAGGGAAAGGTCACCTTGCCATCCAAGAGTGTGAATCTCCTCCTAGGTACTTCCCTACCACTTCTCTCCTTCTCCTCATGGAGATTCTCTCTCCCAAGTGCCACCCTAAACAAGAACCTTGTACTTCATCGGCTGATGCACCCGCCCCCTGCTGGAATGGAAAAAGGAGTTAGCTTTTTTCCCCCAGTATATTTGTTACTGCTGTTTCTTTCGTTACACATAAAAAAGGGCCCTAATTAGATGGTGCCCCAGAGGCCATTTTTACTAGCCAGACCTCTTGCTGTACTCCTCAACCTCCCATTTAAATGACAGACCCTCCTCAGTGTATTTTCTGACCCCTCTCCTGCTCATTTCTCATCCCCTACTGCATGCAATCTCCTCTTTTTTTTTTTAATTCCACATCCATTAATGTTTCTCTTAAAGTAATTGCATTTAAAATAACTGTAACAATTACAAATGATGTGTACTCCTTTTACAGTGATCCCATTCTTTACCCCTTCCTATACTTTAATTTACCAAAGGAAACTAAGAACCAGACCTGTTTACAGACTAAGTTAGTCATTCAACAATCACTAGTTGAGTGCTCACTTGGTCAAGAATTGTGCTTGGATTTGAACATACAATGATGAAGGGATCAGACTTCGACTTCAAGGAATTCAAAGCCTAGTGGGAGAGAGAGGCATTAACATTGCAACACGTTATTGTAAGTTCTAGCAAGGAGAAATGTGCAAGTTATGGGATTACAGAAGATCCCATAATCCACCAGAGTGGGTTTGGGGAGTGGGGAGGACGGAGCTGCAAAGACTTCCTAAGGAGGTATAACTTGAAGTCCTTTTTAAAAGATGCATAGAAAAGGCTGGGCATGGTGGCTCAAGCCTGTAATCCCAGCACTTTGAGAGGCCAAGGGGAGTGGATCATGAGGTCAGGAGTTAAAGACCAGCCTGGCCAATATGGTGCCCCGTTGCTACTAAAAATACAAAAATTAGCCTGGTGTGGTGGCATGCCCCTGTAGTTCCAGCTATTTGGGAGGCTGAGGCAGAAGAATTGCTTGCACTGGGGAGATGGAGGTTGCACTGAGCTGAGATCGTGTCACTGTACTCCAGCCTGGGTGGCAGAGCAAGACTTCATCTTAAAAAAAAAAAAAAAAGATGCATAGAAAAAAAAATCAAAATGTATGGATAGTGGAAGAGACCTTCCCAGTAGAGGAATGGCATGAGCAAAGGCAGGGAAGTAAACAATGGTCTATGTTCAGTGCTTAGTGTTGCTAGAGTATAAAATACAAAAGATGAAATTTGAGGGAAGGCAGAGGCCAGGTCAGAGTCAGATATATGTACACCATGTCAAAGAGCTTGGGGTTTATTCTGCTGGTCCTGGAAAGTCAATGAAAGATTTTAAGGCATTTTTCACAATTTGCTTTGTGAAAAATGAATGTGATAGGAAAAAGATCAAATGATGGTAACATAATCAGGGGCTGATACAATATTCCCCACCAGAGAGTTTCTGTTCTAGGATAGCATAAGGTGAAACAGGCAGTGATGGCTTGAAGAAATAATTATAGAGATAATTATAAAGTAAAAATTGATTGCTTTGGGGGATATATTTTTGTGAAGAGTTAGAAGATGGCAGTAAACATTCGCAGATGCTTTCACGGTTTGTTGACTGGGATATAGAATCAACTTAGAATAAATACAGAGCCAAAGATGATGCCATCAGCATGGATCAGTTGAGTTTAGCTGAAGCGGAGCTAGTGCCTAGATGGAGATTGAGTCATTAGGTTTATCAGGAATTAGGTAAACAATCTAAATTTCAGGGGAGAATTCTGTGCTGGGCAGATGTGGGGCTCATCAGTATCTAGGACGTGGTTGAGCACATGAGAATGGGCATATAGGTACAGAGATATCTGATGAGAGAAAACCACTGGGCTGAAGCTAACATGCGGATACCAATGGCAGTGGGGCAAACAAAGGGGCCACACAGGACATGGAGCTAAAATGTTCAGTGATGTATAAAGAGAACCAAAAAAGCTGAGATGTCAAGTGAGGAAGTGAACTGTCATGTCAGATCCGATAAGAACTGAGGAGATGCTGCTAAATATGGCAACATGTCCATGAGGTGGTGGCTAAAGCCAAACTCTAGGGTGCTGAGTAGTCCATGTGAGGTGAGGAAGTGAGAAGCCATGTGAAGTCAATTCTTTCAAGAAGCTTAGCTGGTGAGGAATGGAGGGCAAATGGATGGTGAAAGATGATCGGGAGTTCGTACGAATCAGCTCTGCAAAGTTTAAACTGCCATGTGTGCAAATCACCCATAGGAGCACCTGACCACAATGTTCGAGCCATCCATTAACCCTGGAACTCCGGCCATCACTCAGATAATTGGACACAGCCCATAGCAGGTGCTCTTAAGATGGATCAAACTGGTGAATAGATGTGGATGGTTAGGCAACTGTCTAGCAAAGATGATTAAAATAGACAGACAAACCATGTGTGCATTTGCAGTTTTCTCCAGTCAGCATTGCTGTCAAGCTGAATCATTAGGCCTTGGTTCTCTGCTCAGGCATTTCCCACAGACACACTTTGCCATGAAAACCAGGCAAATAGGCAATTAAAGAGAAGACCAGCCATATAAAAAGGCTTTTTGATTCATATCCTAGCCTGTGCTATTTTTGCTGTCTTCTCATGTCCTCAGACTAACTTCGCCCCGTCCTGGCCTCACATTGCTGTCATTGTCTCCAAGGTCCTATTCTGAGACATATATACAGGTGCTGTCACACCAAATGATGTCCAATAGTAAAAGTCATTTCCTCTGTTTTCTTCCAGCTTTTTCTGATAAGTATTTATAATGAGCATTGGAATCTCTTTCAATATTGAAAAAGACAGATCTAAATTTTAAGTGCTAGCCTGAAGAAACCAGTCCTAGGGGACTGATACTTTTTTGTTTTTCATTGCCAGATCTCAAACACTTTTGGGTCAGTAGGACTGCATTTCATCGACCTTGTGATATGGTTTGGCTGTGTCCCCACACAAATCTCACCTTGAATTTTAACTCCCACAATTCCCATGTGCCATGGGCGAAACCTGGTGGGAGTTGATTGAATCATGGGGGCGGGTCTTTCCCGTGCTGTTCTCATGATAGTGAATAAATCTCACGAGATCTGATGGTTTTAAAAATGGGAGTTTCAATGAACAAGTTCTCTTTTTCTGCCTGCTGCCATCCGCATAAGATGTGACTTGCTCCTCCTCACCTTTCGCTATGATTGTGAGGCTTCCCCAGCCATGTGGAAGTAATTAAACCTCTTTCTTTTGTAAATTGCCCAGTCTCAGATATGTCTTCATTAGCAGCATGAAAACAGACTAATACACTTTGAAATGCAGGACTTTAAAGCCCTGAGAAGAAGGCTGAGATTCTTTTCTTCTTTCCTCCTTTTTCTTTCCTTCCTTCCTTCCTTCCTTCCTTCCTTCCTTCCTTCCTTCCTTCCTTGATACAGGGTCTCACTCTGTCACCCAGGCTGGAGTGCAGTGGCGTAATCATGGCTCACTGTAGCCTTAACCTCCTGGACCCAAGTGATCCTCCCTCCTCAACCTCCTGAGTAGCTAGGACTATAGGTGTGTACCACAACCCATGGCTATATTTTATTTTTTATTTTTTGTAGAGATAAGGCCTCACTATGTTGCCCAGGGCGGTCCTGGTCTTGAACTCCTAGCCTCAAGTGATCCTCCTTCCTCGATCTCACTCCTGCTGGGATTACAGGCATCAGCCTCTGTACTTAACCTAGGTTGAGAGCCTACATGAGGATCTAGGTGGGATTAAAAGTCCACTCTGACTTAAGCAAGAACAGTTTCTTCTCTTTCACTACTCTGAATGCTGGGCCGCCTGGATGTGAATTCTGGGGACTCCATTGTACTGTCTAGCATAGACCCTGCTTGTTTGCTCCCTGGAGGCTGGAAATGAACCAATATGAGGCACAATGGGAGGGGGAAGGCTGTTCTCTACTGGAAGCCTGGACAGTTTCTCAGAGTCCTTTACTTACATCTCTAAAGTTACCTTCTCCATGCTCAGCACACCCTCCTATTTCAGGAATGCAGTCTCCACACCTCCATTTGGTTTGCAGGCTCACCTTCTCACCTGTCAGGAATTGGCGGGGATTCATTGACTTCTCAGTAGCCTACATCCCATCACTGCAGAGATCTCAGACTGGGCAAGTGGTAACTGTGGATGGCCATGATGTGTTATCTGATTAAGAAATACTAAAAATGTTGCCTATAAAACTAACAGACCTTGTGCACCAAGAGAAGACTCTATGAAATTTGTTGACGTCTTTTTTCCTTCACTTGGCTCAGGTCCTTGCGTGTTTAAGAAGAAATGTCAATCCCTCTGGTTTTCTTTGCTGGAGCAGCAAAGAGCAGCAAGGTGCCCAGCAGGAGTTCCTGGCATAACAAGCTCATGCTGTGCAGAGACTCCTCACCAGGCAATCAACACAGCCAATCCTGCCACCAACAGATGTGTTCAAGGCAGAGACTAAATTGTGATTGTTCTCCCCCAACACACAAACACCCAATTACACCCCAAACCCCAGCTGTCTTCCAACAACCAGCAGCCCAGGTTGGATTGCTATGTGTACAGAGTTAGTTTCAACCCACGATACCAGCAGTAACAGATTCCTGGCCCCCAGAGTCCAGTTTACAAAAGGGGGACAGGTCTCCTGCTCAACAGTGAATTCTGATATAGCTCCAAGGGACCAGAACTGACTTAAGAAAGGCTAGAAACGCACTGTTGAGAAGAAAATCCAATAAGGAAAGTCTAATGGAATATAATTCTACACACATCTAAGAGGATTCATATAATTTTTTCTTCCTTTGCAAAATTGGAAATGCAGTCCTACTTTGAAGGCCATTTTCCTTACCTGGCACACAAACATGAGAAGGCAGAAGGAATATGCAAAAGAGTGAGAGTCTGGCATAACGAGGCCTTCGTATGAGTATCCACTGAGGAAGCAATGCAGCCACCATAGAAAATGCATCCAGAGAACGGGCGCCATGGCTCATGCCTGTAATCCCAGCATTTTGGGAGGCCAAGGCGAGCAGATCATCTGAGGCCAGGAGTTTGAGACAGTCTGATCAACATGGTGAGACCCTGTCGTTACCAAAAATGCAAAAATTAGCCGGGCCTGGTGGTGTGTGCTTGTAATCCCAGCTAATCAGGAAGCTGAGGCAGGAGAATTGCTTGAACCCGGGAGGCGGAGGTTGCAGTGAGCCAAGATCGGGCCACTGTACTCCAACCTGGGCGACAGAGCAAGACTCTGTCTCAAAAATAAATAAATAAATAAATAAATAGAAAAGAAAGAAAATGCACCCAGAAATGGAGTGGAAACATGAGAGTGAACACTCACCAGAGAGTGGTCAAGTGACAAATACAACTTCCACGGAAAAGCCAATCAGGATGACTTTAATGGAATACCAGGGAAGGAGAGAATGAAAACTGGGATTGGGAAGGGATTGGAGATGACAAGAAGAAAGGGACAGCCAGGTGGGATGAAAACAAGGACAGGAAGAGGGAGCAAGAGACAAGAAAGTTGTGCGTGGAAGGGCAGGCATGGAGAAAGTGCAAGAGTTGGAAGGCAATAGTCAATTTCAGTTCTGCTTACCTGTAATCCCAGCTATTTGGGAGGCTGAGGCAGGGGATCGGATCACTTGAGCCCAGGAGTTTAAGAATAGCCTGGGCAACATTGTGAGACTCAGTCTCCATAAAAAGGAGTTGGAAGGAAACACATGAGACACATGATAGTCAAATCACATAAACCTGGTTAATAAGTTAGTGATGGATAATAGTTAACTCATTGTAATACTATCTTTTAAAAAAAAATTTAAAGGCAGAGATTACTGGCAGAAAACAATGTAAATTCCAATCACTGAAAGAGATCAGATAAAAGTTAGTAATGGTAAATATGCTACTATCTTATCTTGCTCCAAGCTCTTGTTCCCCAAATGTCAAACAGCTCCTCAAGTAAACTGCCATTGCTCTATTTCTATTAGTCATCAGTTTAAGACTTGAACAGATTTAATTCTATGTCATAAGAAGCAACTAAGCCATTATATAACAGAGCCGATTTATATTTTTTTCTCCTCCACAGCTTCTGAGCACAGAATGTTTTCCTTTTTTATTTTCTTTCATTTTTTTTTTTTTTGAGAGAGGGTCTCCTCTGTTACCCGAGCTAGAGTGCAGTGCCACATCACAGCTCACTGCAGCCTCAACTCCCTGGACTCTGGCAATCTTCCTGCTTCAGCCTCCCAAGTTGCTAGGACTACAGGTGCACACCATCATGTCCAGCTAATTTATTTATTTATTCATTCATATATATTTATTTATTTATTTTGGTAGAGATGGTGTCTTGCTCTGTTGCCCAGGCTGGTCTCAACTTCTGGCTTCAAGTGACCCTTCCACCTCAGCCTCCCAAAATGCTGGGATGACAGGCATGAGGCACCGCATCCGGACTGAGATTTTTTGCATTAGGCTGATTTGCCTAACTCAGCTTAGATGTGGCGTGCCGGTGACATCATCCCACAGGACCCCAGCTCTACCTGCTTATTGTGCTTCTTTCAACCCTGTCTTGTCCTGGGTTTCAGAGGGCAAGAGTAAGAGGGAGAAAGTGGGGAAACAGGAGGAAATGCTTCCATATTACCCATCACAACTCCAATGCATGTTGCTAGAGGCAGTTTCGGAACTCAGGATATCACCTGGGAAAATATTGTGGTATTCCAGGATGGAACAGAGACAAAGAAACAAACTTGGAAACTACTTAGAAGGTAACGATAAGAATTAATTGGGTTAGGATGAGAAAGAAAAAGCAAGCGATGCATGGCTTGAGTAAATGAATGCATATGGTGCTTGTTACTGACATAGGGGAAAAAAGAGAAGGAGATTTTGGTGTGAGATGATTAATTCAGTTCTGAATACATCGCGTTTGAGGGGCCTAAAAGAGGTACAAATAAGACAATTCCATAGGCAATTGTGACTATATATATATATATATATATACACACACACACACATATATATATCTGTGTATACATCTGTGTGTATATGTGTATATATATGTGTGTGTGTATATATATGTCTGAGGCTCAGAAGGCAGAATGATCTGTATTTACAGGTTATCCCTGTAAACACAGGTTTTTTGGAGTTATCAGAATTTAGGTGGCAATGAAATCTGTGGAATTATATCCAAACTCCCAGAGAGACCACAGAGAAAATACAGAGTTAGAAAAACAAAAGGGCTACAGGGAACCCCAACATTTAGGGGACTGGTAGAAGGAAGAGCCTGGAAAGAAAACTGAAAAAGGGTGGTAAGAGAAGGAAGAAGAAAGACTAGAAAAAAATTGCTGGAATAAAAATTAAGGTAATAGAATGTTTTAAGAATGCCTAGCAGATGGTGGCAGGGCACACAGTGGAATAGTATTTGGATCTTCTCAAATTTCCCACATAAAGGGAGAGAGAGAAATGAAATCGCAAAACAAAACATATGGAGAATGAGAATCAATCCTGAGATACCCTGAAGACCCCCATAACACAAGGCGGGTGACAACAAGCCATCAACAGTCACAGACACCACATGGTTTCAGCTTCTGTGTGGGCGAAGGCAGGTGGGAGCAACAAGGTCCCTGACACATCTGAGGACAGAACCCCAATTTAGCCCAAGGAATTCACCGGAAGTTACTGTGAGGCAGTTGGAGAACAGCGGCTGAAACTGACAGGGGTTTCCTCACTCTGATGCTCTTCATTTCTAAAAGACAGAAACCCACAGTAGGAAGGTCTCAAGAGGCTGGAGTGGCTTAACCCATCTTAACTCCTGAAGCTGAAGCTTCAGAGCTCCTCACAGGAAAGGCCTCCACACTAGACAAGTGAAATCAAAATTGAGCATAGGAAAGAAAGGTCTAGCTCAAATTAGGGGAAGGGAATAGAGACAAGAAATATTTTAAATCATGCCCCCCAAAATGTTTAACCTTGTATGAGACTAACCAAAGGTGCTTTATAACATTAGAAAAGTTACCAGAACCATGCCTCTTTCTAAAAGTTCAGAAAAAGTAAATTTTTCACCAAAACGAGCAACAGAGAATTATCAAGTTCAAATTTCTTACAATGTTTCTATAAGACAAAAGAGAATAATAAGCAGAATAGTATGCTGTAGAGAGTAAAACCATGCCAAAAGACATGTTCCAAAAATAAATCAAAATGGAGCCAGGCGCGGTGGCTCACGCCTGCAATCCCACCACTGTGGGAGCCGAAGTGGGTGGATCACTTGAGGTCAGGAGTTCAAGACCAGCCTGGCCAACATGGTGAAACTCTATCTCTACTGAAAATACAAAAATTAGCCGGGCATGGTGACACACGCTTGTAATCCCAACTACTTAGGAGGCTGAGGTGGGAGGATCACTTGAACCTGGGAGGCAGAGTCTACAGTGAGACAAGATCATGCCACTGCACTCTAGCCTGGGTGACAAAGTGAGCCTTCATCATAAAATGATTAAAAAATAAATAAATAAAAATGGTTACATATGTGCAATGAGCTAAAAGACATTAAGAAAATGACACAAGACATAAAAGATCAACATATATCAGAATTAGAAAAACTTACATAGGATGATAGAACTCAAGAAGAGTTAGAGGCTGGGCACGGTGGCTCACCCCCGTAATCCCAGCACTTTGGGAGGCCGAGGCGGGCAGATCACGAGGTCAGGAGATCGAGACCATCCTGGCTAGCACGGTGAAACCCTGTCTCTACTAAAAAATAGAAAAAATTAGCCGGGTGTGGTGGTGGGCACCTGTAGTCCCAGCTACTCAGGAGGCTGAGGCAGGAGAATGGTGTGAACCCGGGATGCAGGGCTTGTAGTGAGCCGAGATCATGCCACTGCACTCCAGCCTGGGCGACAGAGCAAGACTCCGTCTCAAAAAAAAAAAAAAAAAAAAGGAAAAGAAGAGTTAGAAACAAAAGAAAAAAGTCAATATAGAAACGAGGACCAAACTAGAAGGAACACAAGAGGAATAACACACCAAATAATGTCTTAAGAGAAGTAAAAAATTAAAATATTTTTTTAAATTCAAAAGGAAACAAAGACATTCGAAAGGGACCCAGGAGAAAGTGACAAATATTGGAGATATGCAAAGATGATCCAACAAGCAGACAGTTCCGAAGAAGAGAAATAAAACCAAAAGCAAAAAAGCCAAAGAAATACTCAAAACTACAATTTCAGAGGTTGGTACTAAAAGTTTTTTAGAAAGATTTGAAGTTACATATTAAAAGAGCACAAATCCACCTGAGGATATTAACCCAAAACAACCGATGTTAAGATGCAATCTAGTAAAATTGTTGAACTTTAAAGGAATTTATAAAAGAAATGAAATTAGGTTATCATAACATTTGTTGGGAGCAGTGCATTTTAGCAGATAAATAAGGAATAAAATAGTTTAGATTTTCAGATAAAATGATTGTGAATGAGAGATTTTATATCTAGCAAAACAGACCATCAAGGGCAAACGGCACAGAAAAACTATGATCGCTAGCAAAGGACTAAGGAAATAGTGCTCTTATGATTTCTTCCAGAAGAATAGAAAACAAGCTTTGAACAACAAAGATGACTACAGAGACATTGACATAAGGACAAGTGATGGGCATGAAATATACAGCAACTTGTAGAACCAAAATGGAGTTAAAAGAGAGAGGCTGTATAGTATGTAATTAGCAGTATAATTTGACAATGTAGACATGATACAGTCATTATGGGGTGGGGATGGGCAGATTGGCTTATGAAAACACATCTTAAACTGCTTTGGTGATAATTCTAAATTAGACATCCTGGTAATTATAATTATAAATTAGACATCCTGGTAAACATCACTAACTAATGGTTGTAGCATCAATATTATTACTCTGAGACTATTATATGTGTATACTATGGGAGAGTATATATATATACACACACACACACACACGCCTATATATACTCATATATATACACACACACACCCATATATATACATATTTACACTCACCTATATACACACATCTATGTATATACTTAATAATATTTTATATATAGATATAGATATAGATATATAGATATAATTCCCTTCATCAATATAGGCCTGATGCCTGTAATCCCAGCACTTTGGGAGGCTGAGGCAGGTGGGACACCTGTCTCAGAAAAGAAAAGGAAAGAAAGGACGGAGGGAAGGAAGGAAGGAGGGAAGGAGGGAAGGAAGGAAGGAAGGAAAGAAGAAAGGAAGGAAGGAGGAGAGAAGGAAAGAAGGAAGGAAGGAAAGAAGAAGGAGGAAGGAGGAGGGAGGAGGGAGAAAGGAGGAGGGAGGAGGGAGGAAGGGAGGGAGAGAGGGAGGGAGGGAGGGAGGAAGGAAGGAAGGAAGGAAGGAAGGAAGGAAGGAAGGAAGGAAGGAAGGAAGGAAGGAAGGAAGGAAAGAGGGAAAGAGGGAAAGAGGGAAGGAGGGAAAGAGGAAAAGAGGGAAAGAAGGAAAGAAAGAAAGAAGGAAAAGAAAGAAAGAAACCAGCCCAGGCATGGTGGCTCTTGCTTGTAATCCCAGCACGTTGGAAGGCTGAGATGGGAAAATGACTTGAGCTCAGGAGTTCAAGACCATTTTGGGCAGCATAACAAGACCCCTATATCTACTAAAATTTTTTTAAAAAAATTAGCCAGTCATGTTGGCACACACTTGTAGTACCAGTTACTTGGGAGGCTGAGGTGGGAGGATTAATTGGACCCAAGAAGTTGAAGCTGCAGTGAGCTGTGCTCACAAAATTGCATTCCAGCCTGGGCAACAGAGGGAGACCCTTTCTCTAAAAAAAGTAAGAAATAAAAATCCAGACATTGTAGGGAACATGCTGGGCTTCAGGTATGGAGCAGGAACTGTACAAGATGTTCCTGGAATATCTTGGTCTACCAGATAGCAAGAAAGAAATTAAAGCCCACTAGCCATGTTAAAAAGACTCAGGATCTAACCTGAGAAGGCTCAAACTAGTCAGAGGTGTAGCAACTTGATATTCAATAAATATAACACTTACAATATAATGAAACTATTTAAATATGTTTAAATTCATGAGTTCATAATAATATTTTTTAAAACAGTTGATTATCTTCAGAAGGCAATAGGGAACCAAGTCATTATCTTGAAAACTTATAAAGAAATGAATCAAGAATTTATCCAGCTTTTCCTCTACTAACCAAATAGTAGATGGGTGAAAGTGTCTCTTTTAAAAACCTTTCAAACTAATAAATAAAAAAGAAATGACAGATTAGAATATAACCATTTTGCAGACCCCAGTGATCTAATGGATCTAGATGTTGAGAATCAATGCCTGTTAATAGTGCAAAAAGATAAATAACCAGACATACTATGCCTCTTGATAAAAGAACACACCACCACCTACGGTCTTGCCAAAGAAATCACATCCAAATCTGACCAAGTGTTTTAGGCCCAGCTGTCAATTTGCAGGAAATAAGGAGGACAGAGTAACATGCTAAACTGCACCAGGAATATGCAGTTAGCAAAATTCAGATCGTTAGAAAATTCTACAACAAGGGGCCCCAGTTCTTCCACAGTAAAATTGTTGAGGACAGAAAGGTGTGGAAGAGATGAAAGAGATGAATAATCTGAAGATGAAAAGAGACCTAAATGATATATTGATTTTTCTTTAGTGGGCAAGACTAAGCTATAGTATCTAGGGATACACACATGTGTGACAAAAACTTATAGAAACTCAGGATGGATGCTTAGAAATATGTGGGACAAAAACAAAGAAATGTCAGGTTAGTGGTTACTTGTGGAAGAAAAGTCTTCCGGGGTGGCAGGCATAGTTCTATTTCTTGGCCTGAGTGATGTTTACCAGGATGTCTAATTTGTAATAATCACTGTTATGCACTTATTCTCTGTGATTTTCTGTATCTGTTTTTATTTTATTTTATTTTTGTAGAGACAGGGTCTTGCTCTGTCACTCAGACCAGAATACAGTGGCATGACGATAGCTCACTGCAGCCTCTTAACTCCTGGGCTCAAGGGATCCTCCAGGCTCAGCCTCCCCAGTAGCTGGGACTACAGGTTTGTGTCACTATGCCCAGCCTGTTTTTATTTGATAATGTAAAGATTAAAACAGAGAGAGGTGGGAGAAGTTGTTATCAAAAAGAATATTTCTAAATCTACTCAATTAGTGACAGAGTGGTCCTTTTTTTTTCATGGTTTTATCAGTTTTGGTTTTGGTAATTTTGGTCAGTTTTGGTGGAGAAATATAGCTATAAAATAGACATAAGTAGGGTGAAGTGTGAATGGGAAAGGAGGAAGTGGAAAGCACCAGTATAGATAACTCTTTCAAGAAATAGAGCTGTGAAGGAAACTGAGAGATATGGCAATACATAGAGAGTTACGTCTAGAAAAGAGAGAGAAGTGTTTAAATCCCGTGGGAAGCAGTCAGCAGAGAGAGGTAAAAGGATATAGGGGAGGGACTCAATGGCCAAAACTTAAGAAATGTGACAACTAAAATTAATTATCATAGAACTAGATAATCCATTTTTTTAAAAAGTAAAACCTGTGAGTCCATAGTAATGTTATTCATTCATTCACTCAGCAGAGAAGAAGAAGGGAAAGCTCTTGCTTCCTGTAAAATATCAACTAATAAATGCGGAAGGAATGGTAGTGTTGGAAGGTAGTGAGTGAAAGATTAATGAAGAACAGAATATTAATATAGTCTCAAATTATCCCCCAACCAATACCGTATTCATTACAATGGGAAGAATAATAACTTCACAGTATAGTAATTATATGGCAGACATCACTTTAACCAAGTGAATATTACCAATATTGGACTGGAGCAAACCAGTATCAAGTACCTTCTGTAAAATATACTGAAAGAGACACAAAATCATACCTGTGATATCCCTGCCAAAAATGAAAAACTTAAATTCAGATCATGAAGAAGCCACAGACAAACCCAAATTAAAGGACATTCTAAAAATTAATTGGTATTTACTTTATAAAATTGTTAAAGTCAAGAAAGACAAAAGAAAGGGTGAAGAACTATTGAGGAACTAGTTCAGATTAAGGAAACTAAAGCTATATGACAATTAAATGCAAGAGTCCTCCCAGACTGGATCCTACAGCAAGAAAAGGAAATAACGATAAAGGTGTGGTAATTCCTCAAAGAGCTAAAAGCAGAACTACCATTCAACCCAGCAATTCCATTACTGGGTATGTACCCAAAGGAATATAAATCATTTTATCATAAAGACACATGCATATGTATATGTATTGCAGTACTATTCACAATAGCAAAGACATGGAATCAACTTAAATGCTCATAAATGTCAGATTTGATAAAGAAAATGTGGTACATATACACCATGGAATACTATGCAGCCATAAAAAAGAATGAGATTATGTCCTTTGCAGGGACATGAATGGAGCTGGAGGCCATCATCCTTAGCAAACTAGCATAGAAAGAGAAAAACAAATACCTAATGTTCTCACTTATAAATGTGAACTAAATGATGACAACTCATGGACTCAAAGTGAGGAACAACAGGCACTCTAACCTACTTGAGGGCGGAGGGTAGGAGGAGAGAGAGGAGCAGAAAAAATAACTATTAGATTTTCAACTTAGTGCCTGAGTGATAGAATAATCTGTATAATAAACCCCCGTGACATGACTTTACCTGTATAACAAACTTTCACATGTATCCCTAAACCTAAAATAAATGTTTTCTTTAATAAAGAAAATAACTACAAAGGACATTAAGAGGAAAACTGATGGAATTTGAATTTGAACCCTGGATTAAATAATAGTATTATGTTAATGTTTAACTTTGTGATTTTGATCATTGCGCTATGATTATAGAGAGAATATCATTGTTCTTAGGAAAGAAACCTGAAGTATGTAGGAGTTAAGAGGTAAGCCATCTCTCTCCAATGGATCTGAAATAATTCCTCATGGAGAGACAGGGAGTTCTAAAGTAGGTGAGGCAAATGAAAATACTTGGTGATTTGGATAAATGGGATTTTCTTGTACTATGGCTGCACCAGTTTTATAAGTTTGAAATAACATCAAAATAGAAAGTTAAGGGAGAGAAGAGGGATGACTGATGGACTGAGGTCACTGAGGAGATGAAAGATAATGGGATTTAAAGTTCATGCAGAAGGAAAAACCTGAGATTGGAGGAGCATTTCTTTGACCATTGTAAAAGGAGGAAAGGGGGATAGGGATAGACGGGTTCTGATGTCCATTTTCTGTATTGGTTGAGTTGGGGGAGGAAAGAGTGGGTTTTATCATTTTATCAGCAAGGAAATTAGTCTCCATATTGGTCATTTCCACTTCTGAAAATTGATGAAAAAAGGAGTAAGCATGAGCTTGGAGCAGATGGAACACTGAGTCTTAGGATATGCAAAGGAAAGGTTTAAGTGGACTGTGTGAGCCCATAAGCCTCCTCCTTAGTATGTGGGGAGAGAGACTGGGAGGAGAAGGAGAACATCGATCGTGCAGGAGGGTCCCCCGACTCACTGTTGTTGGGGAGACAGTGTTTCAGAACATAGTAAGGCATTTAACATCCATTAATGCCCAAGTGAGCATGCCCAGTTTTGGCACTGCTTCTGAGTTTCCCTTGTCAGTTTGCATAGAAGGAGCTTTTGGACTCTTTTGAAACTAAGGCATAAAATGTGTTTTACCTGTAAATTGTTTGTAAAACTTAGTCATTGCTCAAATTTAAAAACTGTTTGTGGAGAGATGAAATCTTACAACAAATGGTGAAATATTCAGGTTATAAACCTGGTCTCTGTAAGTACAGAATGGCATTACTTTCATGGTTTTCTATCACAATGCCCCAAAGAGACCAATAACCAAGACAGATGCAATGCTCTTTCATTGAAAAGTTGGCTTTTCTTCCTTCTGATCGCTCAACATTTTCACCATTACCTCTTTACAGCTTGTTATAGCAGTGATTCGATCAATTGCAAGATGCACTATAAAGACTTACAAATAAATAAAAGTATGACCACCAGAGACATCTTTATCCTTATAATGGTAAGACCATTCAAATACAAAGTTTAAATATATTGTTCTCTACACATGAGAAAAGATAATGCCATTTTTTTTTTTAATAACTGAGAGTGTCTACCCATTTAAATGAAGTAAAAACCTATTCCTTTAATGTTAGAAGCTTGAAAATTTATTAACTGGATATTTCTAGATCCTGTTCCTCTCAAAAAATTTTACTGAAACAGATGGGTAGATTCACCCTGGATTCTATAAGAGAAAGAGGTTTTTACAAGTTCTTCCCAGGCTAGGGTCTAGACTAACATTTTCAAAATCGCATATTTGGTGGGTTTTTGTGAGGGGAAACAAAATAATCACCCTATTGTTCAAAGAATTACTATGACATGTGTCTTTAAAATAACCCTTTTGGGAGAAATAAATGTGTGGAGAAGAATTGTGTATATGTCCTCTCTCAGCCATGAACTGAACAATCAGAAAATATAGAGAAGCCATCAACTTGTGAAGCACAGTTTTGTAAGGTTACTCATGGAATTACCAAGTAAAAACCTCACAGCAGCTTATGTTAATTTTTCTAACAACAACAACAAAAAAACGTTTATTCACAAGTTACCCAAAATACTTTTTTTACTGTTTACTTGACATCTAAAGTAAAATACAGAATAAAGTAAACTCTCACCAATAGTTCATTAGTTTCCTCCTGATGTCTCTTAGTGCTCTGTAAAGATTTTTAATAACTTGATTTTATGGCTTAAAATATACTAAGATGTACTGGACCAGAATGGCTAACTCTCTCATTACCTTGCCCTTCAAGGAGAGCTGTTTTAAGCTCAGGATGAAGAGATGAACAGGAGAGGGGGCTTAGTGAGCCCCAGAAAGGGGCAGCTACATTCACCCCTCGGAAGTTCAAGTTCATTACGTGATGCCACACCTGTGAATGCTTTTCTTAACTTTCTATTAAAAGTTAAAAACAACCGGCTTAAAAAATATTGCTTTACAGTAAACTATATATAAATAATTTATAACTCTGTCATTGCAGCATGGCTGTTTTCCTTTATGTATATATTCTTCTTCATGAAAATATATTTTTCATATAGTTATAATAACATCACATGCATCATATTTTTCAATATTTTTTTCTGCTTGTATAAGTCATATTAGGACAGAGGAATCTGGGAATCCTGGCTTGGGAGGCAGTCCATGAGTCCCTCTTACTTTCAGTCCTCTGATGAGATTACTCAAAAAGTTGGACAAGTGACATTGACTGCTAGAAGGAGCGCTGGCCCCAAGTACTGGACCTTGGGCTCCCCAAAGACAGCGCAGGCACCAGGCTGAGGAGGGAAAGTTATGTATGCATTGTTATATACAATGCTGGTGGAGAGATGGGGAAGGAATCACAAAGCACAGGAAAATCTGCATCAAGATCTGGGACAAACGAATTTATAGCTGACATAGGGCTAAAGGCAAATGGGTTTATGCATGACTGTCAAAACTGTTAAGACACTGGAAAAAGAGAAAAAGAGGCATAGAGTAGAGATTTCCATTTGTTAAAGTCACTTCTATTAGCCACTTACATTTTTCATACAGTTATAATAACATATGCACTGATACAAAAAACTTCATGTATTATAACTTCATATAGTTATAATAACATTATATGCACTGATGAAAAAATATTCAATTTTTTTTCTGCTTATATAAGTCATATTAGGACAGAGGAATCTAGGAATCCTGGCTTGGGTGGCAGTCCTTGAGTCACACTTCTGTTAGTCACTTAGTAGCCACTTACTAATTGGCTACCAGTCATTTGTACTTCTGCTTGTTTCATGCCCTTTGCCAATTCTTCTACTGAGTTACAACTGTTCTTATACAGAAGGGATGTTAATCTTTATTGTCCCACTCTAAGATGTTTCCTGTTTATAGAAGTTTTTGGTTTTTATATAGCCCCAAATATTCTAGCATTGTCATTAGTTATTATTTCTGTTGTTTTGAAGTATCATAAGTTTTCCCCACCTACAGATTTATTAAATGGTATTGTAAAACTTTCTGTTGTTTTGGTGGCTTCATTATTCACACGCATTTTTTTTTAATTTTTAATTTTATTTTTTTATTATACTTTAAGTTCTGGCATACATGTGCAGAATGTGCAAGGTTGTTAAGTCCATGCAGAGTTTTTTGTTATGTATATGTGTGTGTGTGTGTGTATATATATATATATATATATATAATATAGAGAGAATATTATAATTGTATTCAAATTATATGAACTTTATAATCAAATTATATGAAAATTATAATAAAAAATTAAAAAATATGATGCATGTGATGTTATTATAACTATATGAAAAATATATTTTCATGAAGAAGAATATATACATAAAGGAAAACTGCCCTGCTGCAATGTATTATATGTATATATGTATATGTGTGTGTGTGTATATATATAAAGATGTAGAGACAGGGTGCATCAGTCTCTTATTATACATAATAAAGCAATAAAAACCATTAGCATATTTTTGCCACTGCTGAAACGTTCCTTCTGATAAACTCTTAGTATCACTAGTCAAAGGTATCTTTGGCTCTTAACCATATTTTCCAGAATAATTATATTAACTGAAATGTAACTAGTAATGCATGCTGTTGGCAGGTAGTCCTATAAGGCTTTGTTTTGTATACCTTTTCACTCCCTATTCTGAGATGTGCTATGAGAGATGGAAATGATTTTATTCATGAGAACCAAGACTGTTTTGATAGGGTCATGAGGTCATATGAAATACTTCTATATGCCAGGTTCCTAATGGGAGCCACCCAAAACTAACAGAAAGCATGAACTCATCTCTCTGGGAGCTCTACAAATGTTACATGTCTAAATTTTTTTATCAGAAGGATGGTAAATTAAATACAAGGTTAACTAGTATAATAAATTTAATAATATGGAAATACTAATAAAAACTAGAAAAGCAGAATGCTATGTTCACTGAACTATATACATAGATATACATATATAAAAGGTAGTAAGGCAATGAGGGATACCAAGTTGGACAACCGTAGATGTAAATGGTGAATTCTATGTAAATGGTGAATTCACGCTGAATTCTATGTAAACGGTGCATCCTGGTGTTTTACAAAACTGTAGATCTGCAGGTAATATACACATCACTGAAATTCAAAACATTGCTTTTGGATGACAGAACTGTGTCTTCTTTTTTTTTAACTTTTTCGATACAGTCTTCTGTATTTTAACTATATCCGAAAATAAAGTTCTGGTGCTTTAAAAACATATTTGAAAGCCACCAACCTAATTATATGGCACCTTATCATCTCAGATAATGTGTGAACAGAGAGCATTTGAATTGGAAAATAAATCTAAGCTACCTATTGAGTTTGATAATTAAATCTGGAATTTAAACTAGTGAATAGATAACCAAATTTAGCCATTGGATTATGAATTGTTCAATTTAATTATTCACCTAACATTTATTGAATGCCTGTATATCAGGAACTGTACCGGGGGCAAAATGAAAAGCATTCACAAATAACTATTATATAATATCACGTAAGAAGATGTAATGTAACATGTAAATCAGAACACAATTGATTTTAGAATTGGTGCCCAATTCTAAAAGAAAGTGCCCAATAAATATGTATGAGTGAATCATGGATGATGGTATAAATGGATATTATACCAATTCAGATGTCAAAGCAAAAGTGACATTTGGAGTTCACATACAGTTCATTCTATCCACAGGGCATGGACTCGATGAAAGGTGGAGGAGAGGAGGTTTGCTCAAATCCTGAAATCGAGCACAAATTGCAAACGACAGATGCAAATAATGTGTCAGACATGTGTTGTAGATTTATGACAATTATAACTGGACCATCTTAAAAGCCAGCCACACATTTAGACAGTTCTTAGTAGGAGCCATCCAACTAAATGTCAAATACCTAGCAAGTACTGTGATGCTTTACTCATTCATTCTATAGATAGCACTTACTATGAACTGCCTAAAAGTCAACCAGCGAATACTATGACGTTTTATTCATTCTATTTATAGACAGTATTATGTTCAAGGCCCTGTGTTAGAAACTGGGGATAAGGAAAAGAAGGTCATAGCCTAGAAGGAAATACTTTTTATCATCATCATGATTACAATACAGTGGATACAGACAGTGGAAGCATGGACCTGGCATTATGCAAGTGTCAGGGAAAGAAACATAACAAGGCTATGAACTCAGTCTTTAGGAGCTGGTGTGAGAATATTGAAGGATAAAAGAGACTTATATATGGAAAGAAGAACATACTAGGCAGAAAGAAGAGCATGCACAAGGATGAGGAGGTGACAGAAAGCAAAATGTCATTAGAGGCCAGCAAGTGTGGTCTGACTAGAAGGGGTGATGCTTGTGGAAATGGGATGATGGAGGGCAATTGCTGAATGGGAAAAATCTGGGGCACCTGAATGTCATGCTAGGGAATCTGAACTGCATCACAGAGAAATAAGAAATCACCAAAGACCACTGTTGCTAGGCAAAGCAAACATCTGCTTGTTTTGAACGTTTTAGGATGATTTTTAAATTTAGGATTGTTTGAGATAGAAGATTCTAAAAGGAAATACATTTTAAATGACCTAAGTTTTTACATTGACAAGCTGTGTGTAAAAGACAGTCAGCTTGACCCAAGGAAAATGACTTGCAGAATTTTAGTCTGCAAAATATTTATCTCAACCACTTACTGAAAAACTTCTTCTCTTCCTTGAAATTGTTGGCATACTTATCCCTTTCCAGATTACTAGACAATTAATCTTTTTTTCTGTTGATGTATTAACTGCCATTTTTCTCTAATAGTCCCATTTAGGATCAAATCCAAGTCATCCGTCCCTCTCCGGGTACCAGGGGTAAGTTTCCACGTTAGGTGGCGCACAGAGGCCCTTGTAGTTTGAAACAATGCCAAAAAGCAGTGTAAAAACTGACACCTCACCCCGTAAGACACCTAAGGCATAGAAAGAGACGGATCCAGTTCAAATACATATGAATCTCTCTCCTTCTCCATGGTGGTAGCACCAGCAATGTCTGAAGTTTGGTTTTGTCTTCGGTTTGTAATTCCAGATTACAGCTTCCTTAGCATCCAAAAGATTATACTAATTTCTACACAGAAAACTGTCAGTAATAACAGTTTCCACCCTAACAATTTTTGCAAAGCTTCTCTTCTGGGAATTCTGTGTATTCACTAATTGGCAATTCTTTAGCTCCCCCCAAAAATCATTCTATCCAATTTAATTTCATATACTTGACATTTTTTAAATGTGTCAAATAATCATTGTGTTTCCCAGTTTTTCGGATGAAAATGTTTCTTTACAGAGATGGGGAAACCATTCCATGTCTGAAAAAGAGCGTAAGCAATGACTCTCAGGAATGAGAGTGTACAGAAAATTCCCCCACCGTGGCCACAACGACTGGTACATCTGAGAGGTAAGCCTCCAGCAGGAGGTGGTCTCCTACACCACAGAAAGATGAGAGTGAGGGGCGCTTCCTGGAGGCGGATGAGTGTGAATGAAGGACTTCAGGGTAAGTCAATGACGTGCTCAATTTGAATTTTGAGGATTCATTCCTGTATTATTGAAGAGAACGGATTGAAGAGAGCATGCCTTGGATTCTGGAGACCACGAGAAACCTATTCAAATACCCAGAACAAAAAATGATGAGGCAGTGGGAATTGAAGGTATAGAAGATACCTATGAGGGCTGGGAGCGGTGGCTCACACCTGTAATCCCAGCACTTTGGGAGGCCTAGGTGGGCAGATCACGAGGTCAGGAGATGGAGACCATCCTGGCTAACATGGTGAAACCCCATCTCTACTAAAAAAATACAAAAAAACTAGCTGGGNGAGGGCTGGGAGCGGTGGCTCACACCTGTAATCCCAGCACTTTGGGAGGCCTAGGTGGGCAGATCACGAGGTCAGGAGATGGAGACCATCCTGGCTAACATGGTGAAACCCCATCTCTACTAAAAAAATACAAAAAAACTAGCTGGGCGAGGTGGCGGGCGCCTGTAGTCCCAGCTACTCGGGAGGCTGAGGCAGGAGAATGGCGTGAACGCGGGAGGCGGAGCTTGCAGTGAGCTGAGATTCGGCCACTGCACTCCAGCCTGGGCGGCAGAGCGAGACTCCGTCTCAAAAAAAAAAAAAAAAAAAAAAAAGATACTTATGAGGAGGAAACAGTGACTAGACTTAATTATTGGCTGGACCTTGCAGAACGGAGAAAATTCAGGAATTTAAGATGACCCCAAGCTTCCTTCATTGTATCCTCTGGGTAAGAAAGCAGCTTCTACAAAAAAAAAAAAAAAAAAAAAAAAACAGGGGAAAGAACAGTTTTGAAATCTATAGTGATAACAGCTAAAATTTATTGCGTGCTTCTTGATCATTCACTGTGTTAAACGCTTTGTATTATCTTATGTCCAAATCGATTTGGATTTGGAGCATGATGAGTTTGGGAGGTCCACAACTATTCAGGTCAACATCCTCACCATCCGCACCTAGGACATATGAGCCTGCAGCTTAGAAGAGCTGGTTGGTTTGGAATCAAACTTTTGGAGTCCTGATGATAAGAATAGCTAACATGTATTGAATGCTTACCACATGCCTGGCACTGTTCTAAGCACTTATGTAATTTACCCGTTTAATTCTCACAACACCCATAGGAGGTAGGAATGAATTCATTATGAATCATGAATTTTTTTTTTCATGAAATAGGAAAAAGAGGTTCAATATTGAATGCTAGCTGGCTTGCCAAGGTCACAGAGCTAGTATACAGCTGAGTCAGAATCTGAATCAGGGATCATATTCTTAATTCCTCAACCTTAAAGTTGAAGACTCAAAGAAAGTAGCCAAAGTAAGAACCCTGGACCACACCGGGGCTCTAACAGCAGAATCACTCTATGGCATTTTCATTTGTGTACTGATATTCTACAACCCAGGCAGCAAATATCATGTCCTGTAGGGAATTTAGTTTTAAAAACTGGGTTTGAAATTTTCCTTTGTATGATTTTAGACAAGTAAATTTATCTTTGTGAGCTTCCATTTTTCTCCTTCATTTGTCAAAGTTGCATAATATACCCAAAGAACTTTTCAAGAATGAAATAAAATGAATTTATTTGAAAGTGCAGCACATAGTGAGCACTCCCTAAAAGTCGATCATAAATTCAACTCTCCTAAGTCTCCAATAGCCTATTCACTTCTGAAAGTAACCACCATCACAAAATACAGAGAACAGTGGGGGAAAGATGGGATTGCAAACTGCTCTCCTTTTATGTCTTTTTTTTTTTTTTTTTTTTCCATTTTCAAAATTAACACATTCAGGTAAGAAAGTAAAGCAAGAATATTTTTATCCACCCTATTTCAAGAATTGGAGTGAGTAGGTGATTATGTCTCTGTCTTAGAGAAAGGAGAATTATGAAGTGTTACAACTTCTCAGGCCAGTACTGACTCTGTATACTATAGCTACATAATATAGTCATTTCTCAGTATCCACCAGGATTGATTCCAGGACCCCTGCAGGTACCAAAATGCAGGATGCTCAAGCCCTTAATATAGAATGGTATAGTATTTGTATATAACCTACATAATCCTCCCTTATATTTTGAATCATCTTTAGATTACCTATAATACCTAATGCAATATAAATGCTGTGGAAGTAGCTGTTATGCTGTGTTGATATTTTATTTGTATCTTTTTATGGTTGTATTATTACTTTTTTGTTTTCTTTTAAAATATTTTTGATCTGCAGTGGGTTGAATCTACTGATTCAGAACCTCTGGATATGGAGAGCTAAGTGTAATTTCATTAAGATGCTGTATATTAAAACATCTGCAGCTATTTTGCATTCTCATATCGTCAAGAGTATTATTGCTGTCATTTAATTTTTAAAACCTTGAGCTTTATGACTTCACAGTTTTTCTCAATTTAAGTGCAGTTTTATTGTATCTTGAAAACAGAAGATTTTCCCTAAATACACAACTCTCTAATTGTTTTTATCGAACAAAGGTTTAAGTGTCTCAAGTACAGAGAGAATATCTTGCAATTATTTAATACCATCATTAGGTACCCAGGACCGTTTGGAAAGCTTGACAAGTGGTTATTGAATACAAAAATACATGCTACACACATTTCATAAAGAATCATCCTGCTAGAAGGTCACTTTTGGGATCACTGCTGTACTTAAATTGTAGCATGATTTGGGCATTTGGGAAAACTTGCCAGTGAATAAGCTTTGAGAAATTTGGCAGAACTATTTTTAAATAGTTTAAATTTTAAAACTATTTTTAAATGTATAGCTTCAATCTTTCTCATTAGTGAAATTGGTTATAATCCACTTGATTAAACTATAATAAGTAGTGTGTTGATTCTTGAACAACAGTTTAAACTGCCAGGGTCACTTTATGTATGGAGTTTCCTCTGCCTCTGTCACCCTTGAGACAGCAAGACCAATCCCTCTTTTTTCTCCTCCTCCTCAGCGACTCAATGTGAGGATGATGAGGATGAAGACCTTCATGATAATCCATTTCTACTTAATGAATAGTAAATAGACTTTCTCTCCCTTAAGATTTTTAAAATAACATTTTCTTTCTCTAGCTTACTTTATTGTAAAAATAGAGTACATAATACATATAACATAGGAAATATGTACTAACTGACTGTTTATGTTATTGGTAAGGCTTCCAGTCAACAGTAGGCTATTAGTAATTATGTTTTGGGGGATTCAAAAGTTATACACAGATTTTCAACTTCGCAGGGGGTTGGCGCCCCTAACCCCCATGTTGCTCAATGGTCAACTGTACTTCAGAATCTGTCCATATTTCCTTCTTTCCAACTTTCCAAGTCAGAGGCGTAAAATTCCCATTTCATACTCTATAATTTAGGTATTAATCTTTGACTCATCCTTGACATTCTACGTACACCTACACAAAGTCTTTCAGTCTTGCAAAATGCCACTGTTTCAGGGTTTAGCAAATGTAGGCCTACAGATCTTTCTCACTAGGAGAAAAGTACCTCTCCCTCTCCCAACTTCTTGCTCCCTCCTGCTCCCTCAAACTACTTCAACATAAGACAAGTTTTTATGCTAGTGCTGTCTCTACCAACTTTTAAAAATTGTTGTTATAAGTGTTTTAAGTTAATTGAAACTCTCACAAGAGCTTACTAAAAACTTGAATGGTTCTTTTTGGGGTTTTTTGTTGTTGTTTTTTTTTTTGAGATGGAGTCTTGCTCTGTCGCCCAGGCTGGAGTGCAGTGGCACCATCTCGGCTCACTGAAACCTCCACCTCCCAGGTTCAAGCGATTCTCCTGCCTCAGCTTCCTGAGTAGCTGGGATTACAGGTGTGTGTCACTACGCCTGGCTAATTTTTTGTATTTTTAGTAGAGACAAGGTTTCACTGTGTTAGCCAGGAAGGTCTCGATCTCCTGACCTCGTAATCTGCATGCCTCGGCCTCCCAAAGTGCTGGGATTACAGGAGTGAGCCTCTGCACCCAGCCTCGCATGTTTCTTAAAGAACATGCCATCATTCATGTCATCAGTAGGACCTTCAGAAATTGCCTTCACACCATCCTGCTGCACAGCAACTGAGGCTCCAATTATGAATACACTCCTAGCATTATGCTCTCATTATGTTTAAAAAATTCTGTTAAATTTAAATTGAATTTAGATTTCTGCTTCCCTTTAGGACTTCTTAGTGCAATGAATTGTTTTCCCTAGCTATACAATAGAATCCATCTAGGGCAGCTTTTAAAATACTGATGCCTGTTCCTCACCCCTGAACAAATAAATCAGAATCTCTATGGGTAAAGTCTGAGCTTCAGTATATTGTTAAAGGTCTGAAGGTGCTTGGAAGGTGCAGCCAGGGTTTAAACTAGTGTTTTAGCAATTTAGAGGGTGCTTAAGTTGGGTCTAGCCAGGTCTGCCCAATTATCTTCAGGGCAGTACAAAGGAAAGACTTTGGTCAAGTATAATATATAATGCAGGATTTTAAACTTTGTTTAAATCTCAGACCAGCCAGGCAACATAGCCAGATCTCATCTTTACAAAAATGGTTTCTAAAAAATTAGTTGAGAATAGTAGTATGGGACTGTAGTCCCAGCTACTCAGGATGGTGAGGCAGGAGGGCCGCTTGAGCCCATGAGTTTGAGGCTCCAGTGAGCCATGATTGCACCACTGTACTCTAGCCTGGGCAACAGAGCGAGACCCTCTCCCTAAAAAATTTTTTTAATAGAAAATAATTACAATTTTTTTTAAATTTCATTAAAATGCAGATTTGGATTCAGTAGGTCTGGGTGGTGCCTGGGAGTCTGCATGTCTAATAAGCTGCAGGTGAATGATACAAATTATGCTGTGGGGATCACTTTGACTATCAAGGATATAATGCATTCGAATGTTCCACTTAGTGGTTCTTAACTCCTTCTGTATTCTGAGATCCTAAAAAATAATGATGACTGGGCCTAACCCTTGTGCAAATTTAACTGGACTGATTAGTCTGAATCAGAATCTCTGGGGCAGGACATAGGCTCAAGAAGCTCCTCAGCTGAGTCCAAAGGACAATAAGTGACTGAAACCAGAATGTTCTAGCCTACCTTATGTAACCTATCTTGGGGAAACGAATTGCATTTGCTACTACAAAATACTCAATTGCTAGAATTTGGAGGTTTAGACTATGGCATTGAGGCTAATTGCGTGAGTTCCCCTAAGGTTTCATTTCACATCAAAAGGTGGGAGAAATTCAGGAAGAAGACATTGAAGAATGCTTCACTGACTACTGGCATTAAAAAAATAATTTCATCAAAGTATTTTTTTTTTTTTTTTTTTAGACAGAGTCTCACACTGTCGCCCAGGCTGGAGTGCAGTGGCGTGATCTCGGTTCACTGTAAGCTACGCCTCCTGGGATCACGCCATTCTCCTGCCTCAGCCTCCCGAGTAGCTGGGACTACAGGTGTGCACCACCATACCTGGCTAATTTTTTGTATTTTTAGTAGAGACAGGGCGGCATAACCCTAGCTACTAATGTAGTCATACCCAAACCAGAACCCTGTCAAGAGATTCTGAATTTTGTAGGCAGAGACTGACCAAGTTGATTTGTCTCTGGCTCCTCTGATTATCTGTGAACCCTTAATTGCCCAATCCAATAAAGAATTCTTAGTAGATCTGTGACATCTTCCATTCTCCTCTTTAATTCTTCCTTGGTTTCCGGAGCAACCAACCTCTTTCTCCTTGTTCCTCTCAATTTATGTCAAAGCCTCCTCTTTCCTCCTTTAGTGTTTGCTTCCTTCAAGGGTTCATCTGTAAACGATTACAGAAGAGATGACATTCATTCTCAGTGCTTCAACTTCCAAATATGCTGATTGAGAATCCATATCTTTAGGTGTGACCTCTCCCTTTACACCCAAATTTCCTACTGTCTTTAAAACATCTACTCTAGAATGTTTCTGAGGGACTTGAAATTAAAAGTGGTTCAAATAGGATTTCACCGTCTTAAGTCAAATCCTCCTCATATTACGCCTGGACTCTGTCAGTTGCCTCTTAACAAGATTACCTGCCTCGATCTTGACTCTAGAGAAGGAAGCCAAACTATATCCTTCACAGCATGGTTCCTGCTTACCTTTTCATCCTCTTCTGCCAATATCTGAACCTCTCCTTACAATAATCTGTCCAACTTCTTATGCTTCCTGAGATAAGCTGGACTCTCCCTAGCTTCCACAACTTTACTCAGGATGCCCCATCTGTCAAAGGTTCTCTTCTCCACTTTATCTTCCTGTTAAACTCAGTTCCTCAAAGTTTAAGTCAAATACTCTCTAAAGCCCAAGATGAGTGGGTTAAATTCCCTCCTCCACGCCTCTGTTAAAAAATAGCACTTTAAACTGAATTGCAATTATTTGTCTTACAAGTCTCTCCTTCCACAAAACTGAAACCCCCCTCTCCCTCTCCCCAGAAGAGGAACTCTATTATTTCTTTTTTGTTTTGATTGTTAGCTTCACTAAAGGAATTGCAGAATGAATGGCTTGCACCAAATGATTCTTCATGTTGCCACCTCTGACTCTCTATAAGAATTCAGCTTACTCAATAAACATTTATTTGTTTAAGCTCAAATTGATTGCTTAGCTGCCCTAGAGAGCAACAGAATTAAGAGATGTCGATTTAGCAAATAGAAAAAACAAAGAGTCATGTATTAGGATGAATTCAAATGTATAAATGATAGTTTTTATTAGGCAATGTGGTAGCTGTTTCTGTATCCTTCATTCCACAGTTTAGCCCTAGGAAAAAAAAAATAAAGCATCATGTTCACCATTATAAAACCAACTCAAAATTTGTCCAAAAAAGGTGAGGCAGTTTCAGGCGTATTTTTATTGTATCGTGTTTTACATGGCTTTGCAGCCATTGAAGTTTGAACAATGCCAAATTTCCAAGCTAAATGCTATAAGTGGAAATTGGAGGCTACAGTTAAGTGAACAGAAATAGAACTGACAACCTAAATGCGTCAACATCCATGGAAAGTGACATCAGAAGTTTTGGTGTGCTATTACTTTTTTTTTTTTTTTAGGTGAGTGGGTGTTTTAAAACTTTTAAATGTTTAGAAAGTGGCTCAGCTTGGTTTTTTTTTTTTTAATATAATGTTTTTAACATGGAAGAAGTTCTCTATAAGGATTATAAGCCATGGGAGTGCCAATGAATTTAAAATGTGTTTATGGCTAAAAACAGGGATATCAAGAAAGATGGTAGCTATCTCCCAAAAGCTCTTATGATTTGGGGATTATGATAATAATCCCAAGTATACAGAAGAGGCCCCTGGAGTGTAGATCTATTCATGACTATCAGCAAAATGAACTGCCAAGGAACTACTGCTTGGTTCTGCATAAATCCTTTGATGACAGCCTCCTTGCTGATATCCAAAAAATTTCCAAATGGATTTGTTAAGAAGATGGAAGAACAGATCGATCTAAAATTTTTGAGCACAAAAGCTGAAAACATTCCCAGGCAATTATCCTCTATCATTCTGTGTACAGTTGTTGATGTTATTACCTTCAGAATGAATTTGTGAGTCCAGAAAAGAACATGTAGATTATTCTATTAAAATACTTTACCACTACTGGTGAATAGCAGTTAGTTTCTGCTGAAGCAAAGTTAGTTTTTCCACTTTCCCTGCTTCTATGCACACACCTGTCTTATAGAACACTCACGCTTATTAGATTTTGAGTGTGTTTGCTTCAGTAGACTGAGTTCTTTGAATGCAGGAATTTTATTTTTAATCGTATTTTAACGTTTAGCACCTCACCAGTGCCTGATGCTTTTGTAGGCCAAAAGTGGTTTAATACCAGCGATGTCATATTGTTTAATAACTGTTCAATATTTAATAAATAATGCTCAATTACTTCATTCCATTTATCAGAATTGAACTGTTCAAGAAAAAGTGATCATTTATTCCATGACTTTCGTGTTTTATGATGTTTATAAATCAATAACAAATGTCAATTAGCCGATTAATCAAATAAAGTCAGCTTGATACTATAGCGATTGGCCCAGTTTTTATGGCATAAACAACTCTGTTCTCATAGATATCAAATAAGAACTCTGTGCTTCATTTTTTCTGATAAATAAGTTAAATTTTTATATCTCTTTTGAATATGAAAATGTTTGTTCTAAGAACAGTTTTTCATTGTGTGTTCATGTTTGTATGTTAGATATATATACATAGCTTTTGGCTTTTCTCAATATTTCTTAAAGATAAACAAGAAACTAAAATGGAAAAACATGTCATTCTATTGACCTCTAAAAGATATGAGATTTTCTTCTATGTTTAAGTGAGCTTTGGGGAAGATGCCTCCTTCTGAAGACAACTTCAGAGAGGTTCAGACCGACCAGTAAGCTAAAGGATACTGGAGTCAAAATCAAATTGGATAGAGATATATTTTTTAATTGTGTTGCTCAAGTGATCATATGAGAAATTCTTATTACCATTCAACAACTTGTTTCAACAATAGCTCATTCAGTGACACAAAATAACCCTATAACCATTCCAAAGACCCATTTTCCCTTTTTGATGTATGCTTCTATCTCATTTCAATAAAATTTGGCCTTGAAACCACTACATTTTAATCTAAAATCTCAAAAATGTACTTTCCTTTTTATATTTCCTCTCTCTGAGAAATACCTCATTTGGGTTTGCTTAGTGCTAAGCCACTCATGGATGTACTATTTGACTTCCACTACTACACTAAGGCCAGTTTACTTCTAGCATCAGTGGTCAAGATGGCTTGATGCTATGAAAAATAATAATCACAGCAAGAATTGTTTCATGTCTAATGCAGAAGCTTCACAATCATTTGTGCATGTTTAAAAGTAAGAAATACATGGTATAACTACTTTGGGAATGGAGAAAATGCTTGTAGGCTGAATTAAATATTCAGAAATCACCTTTCCAATTTCTCATAACATTAACTAAAAGAAATAAAATAGAAAAATGGACATTAAGATCAATTATGGGTCAGTCCCAGTCAAGCAATCAGGCAAAAGAAAGAAATCAAAGGCATCCAAATAGGAAAAGAAAAAGTCTATTTTTCTTTTTAGACAATATTATTTTATATGTAGAGAACTCTAAAGATTCTGCCAAAAGGCTCCTGGAATTGATAAATGACTTCAGTGAAGTTTCAGGATACAGTATCAAAGTATCTATTTCTATATACTAATAATACTCAAGCTTAGAGTCAAATCAATAATGCAATCTCATTTATAATAACTGCAAAAAATAAAATAAAATAAAATAAATACTTGGGAATACATTTAACCAAGGCAGTAAAAGTTCTCTATAAGGAGAACAACAAAACACTGCTGAAAGAAATCATAGATGACACAAACAAATGGAAAAATATTTCCTGTACATATATTAAAAGAATCAATATCACTAAAACGGCCATACTGCCCAAAGTAATTTACAGTTTCAATACTATTCCTGTCAAACTACCAATGTCATTTTTCACAGAACTAGAAAAAGCTAATCTAAAATTCATAAGGAATCACACAGGAGCCCAAATAGCCAAAGCAATCATAAGCAAAAAGCGCAAAGCTGGAGACATCACATTACCAGACTTAAAACTATTCTAAAAGGCTGTAATAACCAAAAGAGCATGGTACCAGTGCAAAGACACATAGACCAATGAAACAGAACAGAGAACACAGAAATAAACCCACACATCTACAGCCATCTTATCTTAGACAAAGTTGACAAAAATAAGCAATGGGGAAAGTACTCCATATTCAATAAATGGTGCTGGAATAGATGGCTAGTCATATGCAAAAGAATGATACTGGACCCCCACCTTTCACCGTATACAAAAATTAACTCAAGATGGGTTAAAGATTTAAATGTAAGACTTCAAACTGTATGAATATTTGGGGAAAACCTAGGAAACACCATTGTGAATATCAGCCTTGGGAAATAATTTATGACTAAGTCCTCAAAAGCAATTGCAACAAAAACAAAAATTGACAGATTGGAACTAATTAAACTAAAGAGCTTCCGCACAGCAAAAGAAACTATCCCCCATCTCTACAAAAGATTTTAAAAAAAAATTAGCCGGGTATGGTGGTGCGTCTGTACTACCAGCTACTTGGGAAGCTGAGGCAGGAGGATCGCTTGATCCCAGGAGGGTCCAGGCTGCAGTAAGCCATGTTTGCACCACTGCATTCCAACCTGGGTGACACAGAGTGAGATCCTGTTGAAAGAAAGAAGGAAAAAGAAAGAAAGAGAGAAAGGAAGGAAGGAAAGAAGGAAGGAAGGAAGGAAGAAGGGAGGGAGGGAGGAAGGAAGGGAGGGAGGAAGGAAGGAAGGCAGAAAAGGAAGGAAGGGAGGGAGGGAGGGAGGAAGGGAGGAAGGAAGGGAGGGAGGGAGGAAGGAAGGAAGAAGGGAGGGAGGGAGGAAGGAAGGGAGGCAGAAAAGGAAGGAAGGAAAGAAGGAAGGAAGGGAGGGAGGGAGGGAGGAAGGAAAGAAGGAGAAAAGGTAGGGAGGGAGGAAGGGAAGAAGAAGGAAGGAAGGAGGGAAGGAGGGAGGGAGGGAGAGAGAGAGAAAGGAAGGAGTAAATACTCAACAGAAAAACAGAATAAACAGACAACCTATAGAATGAAAGAAAATATTTGAAAACTATGCATCCAACCAAGGTGTAATATCCAGAATCTATAAGAAACTTAAATAATTGAACAAACAAAAAACAAATAACCCCATTAAAAATGGGCAAAAGACATGAATAGACACTTCTCAAATGAAGACATACAAGCAGTCGACAAACATGAAAAAAATGTTCAGCATCACTAATCATCAGAGAAATGCAAATCAAAATCACAGTGAGATACCATCTCACACCAGTCAGAATAGCTACTATCAAAAGTCAAAAAGCAACAGATACTATTAAAGCTGCAAAGGATAGGGAACGCTTATACACCATTGGTGGGAATGTAAATTAGTTTGGCCACTGTGGAATGCAGTTTGGAGATTTCTCAAAGAACTTAGAATTATTATTTGACCCAGCACTCCCATTACTGAGTATTTATCCAAAAGAAATGTTCCACCAGTAAGATCCTTTCACTCGTATATTCATTGGAGCACTATTCACAATAGCAAAGACATGGAATCAACATAGGTGACCATCAATGGTGGACTGGATAAAGAAAAAATGTGGTATATGTACACCATGGAATACTACACAGTCATAAACTGTGGCTGCATCGAACATGGATGCTGTTGGAGACCATTATCCTAAGCCAATTAACACAGGAACAAAACCAAATATGACATGTTCTTACTTATGAGTGAGAGCTAAACATTGAGAACACATAGACAAAAAGATGGCAACAATAGACACTGGGGACAAATGGGTGGAGGAGGCTGAAAAACTAACTATTGGGTACTATGCTCAGTAGTGACAGGGTCAATCATACCCCAAACCTCAAAATCATGCAGTACATCCTTGTAACAAACCTGCACATGTACCTCCTTAATCTAAAATAAAAGTTGAAATAACAAAAGAGAAAACATCCATTATGGTATGAAGTTTCCTTCAATTCTTAAAAATAGCTTTTCTGGAAAAATAACTAACATACAACAAATGCTGTATATTTAAAGTGTGTAATATGGTTAATTCACTCTTGAATTACATACACTGTTGAGACTATCACCACTATCAAGATCATGAACACAACCATTATCCCCCAAAATTTCCTTATGCCCTTTGTAATCTCATCTCCCCTGTTCTACCCAACTTCCTTCTCAGGCAGCCACTAATCTCCTGTCGGTATGTATTAGTTTGCATTTTCTATGATTTTATATAAATTGAATCATACAGCATGTACTCCTTTTTTTTTTTTTTTTTTTTTTTTGTCCGGCTTCTTTCAATCAGCAAAATGCTTCTGAGATTCATCCGTGTAGTTGCAGGTGTCAGTGGTCCATTCCCTATTATTTCTAAGTAGTATCTCATTGTATGTATATACCACAATTATTTTATCCATTCGCCTGTTGAGGAACATTTGGCTTATTTCCACTTTGTTAAAAATAAAGCTGCTATGAACAATCTTTTAACAGACATATGCCTTCATTTCTCTTGGGTACCCTCTAGGAGTTGAGTTACTGGATGATATGGTAGGTGAACATTTACTCAAGAAGCTGTCAAAATGCTTCCAACATAATTGTAATAATTTTACCTTGCCACAAACAATGTAAGAATTCCAGTTGCTCTACATCCTTGCCAGCACTGGTATGGTCGTCCTTTTTTGCCTTAGACATTCTAATACATTTTAATTTCCACTTCTCTATTGAGTGATGATGTTGGACATCTTTTTATGCGCTTATTTGTCATCACGTGTCTCTTTTGGCAATGTGTCTATTCAAATGTCTTGCCCATATTCTTATTGCATTTTTGTATTCTTATTTTTAAGGTTTGAGAGTTTATCTTACCAGATACAATCCCTTTCTCAAATACATGATTTGCACATATTTTCTCCTAGTGTGTGGCTTGTCTTTGCTCTATCTTAACAGTATGCTTGTGATCTTGACTCTATAACCAGCTCAAATCAAAGTGCTTTGGCCTTTGTGTCAGACACCCATTGGCCAGTGTGCAAGTGGGGCCATTCAAAGAGCAATGCTCCTTCAAAAATCACAAAGAACTTCATACTCATTTGGATTTTTTTTTTAAAAAAAGAGAAAATAACAAGTGTTGGCAAAGATGTAGAAAATCTGGAACACTTCTGCACTCTTGGTGGAAATGTAAAATGGTGCAGCCTCTGTGGAAAACAGTATGACAGTTTTTCAAAAAATTAAAAGCACAATTATCATATGGTTCAGCAATTCCACTTCTGGACTACTCAAAAGAATGGAAAGCAGAGTCTCAAAGAGATATTTGTACACTCATGTGTAGTACTTAATACCATTGATCCATACAGTAAAAAATGGTTAAGATGGTAAGTTTTGTATTATGTGTGTTTTACCACAATAAAATTTTTGTAATTAAAAAAAAAAAGAAGAATCACCAAGAAGAATCACCAAGAAGGCATCACCGGTTGTCCCGGTCTTTAAGGTAAGCATGGGCACACAGCAGCCAGCAGGATAAACACTCTGAATCAGACACAATGTGGAGATGGTGCTGTCACAATGGGCTTGACTCCAAAACATCTGGGCTTTAGCTTTTGCTCTGGCACTTCATAGCTCCAACTAGTCCATTAGGTTCTCTAGACTTTCTGTCCTCTTCTGCAGAATTGAGTAAAATGGAGAATCCCTCCGTTGATTTTCATGTGGCTGTCTTGAGAATCCAATGATCATCTTTAAAATGAAAAGTACAATGTCAAGTTGGCAGGGAGATGGGTAAGGCTAGATAAAGGGTTTTATACCAGGGGATGCTATTGTTAATAAACAAGGGAGGTTTATGGTGGACATTTTGAAGAAGACCTGGTTTCTTCTCCCTCTTAGCTAATTGGCCATACAAGGAAGTCTATCTTAAATCCATCTCGGCCCCAACATCTAATAATCTATTGTGTGACTATAGGCAAGTTACCTAATCTCTATGAGTTTAAGTTTTCTCACCTGTTAGATGGGAAAAAATAATCATTAATAACATCACCAGGGATAGGGGGAAAGTAAGTCAAGGTGCTTGAAACAGTTGATCCTGCTGCCAACAAATTTAGAGAAACACAGCCTCTGTAAGAACTCTGTTAGTGGTTTTCACATTTTAATGTGCCCACGAATTTCCTGAAGATCTTATTAAAATGCAGATTCTGAAACAGGAGGTCTGGACTAGGGCTCAAGCTTCTGCCGTTCCCAAGCTCCCAGGTCCCAGTGATGCTGCCCATGTAGGGACACATTTTGAGCATCAAGACCCCGCACCATGGGTCTCACAGCAGAGTCTGCTTGTACATAACCTAGTCCCGTTTTATAAAAAGAAAGAAATAGGAAGTTTTAATCAGGCCTCAATTCTATTAACTTCAGTTCTAAAAGTTCTATACTTTTTGAGCAATAGATACCTTAGACTTGGACTTACTTTAAACTTAAAGAGTTTAACATCACTGTCGTACAAATGACAGGGGGAAAGCCCAGAGCTGAGAAGCACTGTGCCTAAAGTCACAGAGCAACAGCCCTCTCAGTCCTTACATTTACACAAATGCAATGATTGAGGACAGTCTTCACCCAATTTCCTCTTAAACACACACCCTCCCTGAGGAAGCCCAGGAACGCAAGGACAGGGATTGGAGTCCAAAGAGAAGCCAATGGCGGTATGATACTTCTTTGTAATTCAGAATGTTCCTCTGAACCTCTCCAAAGAACCGGAAGCAAATGACTAGTCCATCCACATTGGAATCTATGCAAGACTTTATGTAAAGCATCCCTGGCCATCTCCACCCTGAAAATTATTTTCTTTCTTGGAAATTTCAAAGAAACAGCCAGAATTCAGACTCTGCTTTTCCTTGATTTTGGGGCCTTTGAATCTCAGTCTTCAGCTTTGAACTGAAAAATGGAGCCCTCTAGGAGAGCATAAAGCCACTGGAGTCCTCCTCGAACTGTAGGCAGTAGTGGTGGCAGCCAACCCCCACCACCCATAAGACAGTGGCTTCAGAGAGGGTATTTCTCTATAAGCATGAGTAACCACTCCAGCTTCCTGAGAATGTGTGATAAATGTTCCCATGGCTGTGCTGCAGCACAGTGGGTGCTGTTGGCTCTGTCTCACCACATATGTTATCTTCATGGTAGCTGCTCCCAAAAAGGGTTGTAACTCAAGGGAATCTCTTCACAGATTTGTGTCTGGCTTTAAAACAAGGAGCTCTCAAACATGTCAAATCAAGGAAGCAGACGGTGTCTCTATTTTGGGGTGCTTTTTCCCTTTGGGTTTGTAAAGGTTTCCTCTGGGAGGACTCTTCCCTTTTACATTCATGGGTTTGATGGCTTGCATGTTGCAAACCAATTCTGCATCTGGAAAAGAGCCTTTTTCCAGGTATACAGTTTAGTGAGGTTCAGGTTGATCCAGAGGGAGGGAGGCAGCAGAAGGTGGGGGAGGAACACAGCGCTTAATGGACACAGCATGTAACATTGGTTGAATACTTCGTTGGTTGCCATAGGAATGAGAAGACTTTTGATTTTAAATCATAGCTCCTCCAGAGCTATGTTAAAAATGCGGTGGTAGATTCTTGCTATTTGCCGCTACCAGCTTTTTAAATCAAGGGCTCTTTAAAAAAAAAATGCAGCCCAAATGTTTACCCTGCTAGAGGAGGTTATACTAACCTGAAAAATGTTACTCCCAAGGCTCTAAGGGCTAAAGAACATGAACTTCTCCCAAGTACCTTGGGTCCCACAATTCCCAGGCTAGTGAAATGCAATGCAGTTCTGTTATTTTTCCTCCCAAGAGAGATCTGTGAAATACACAAAAGAGCCTGTGATGGATGGTAACTCACTCAAGGTAATTATCATCCTAGTACTGTGAAAGCACATTTAAAAATCAATTGGTTTAAAACCAACAGCTCTTGAAACCATTTTTAAAGATTATTCGTTTAAAACATGGTGGTACATGTTTTTGTTTTGTTTGTTTGGTTTTTGTGTGTGTGTTGTTTTTCATCAGCCAGCCCGGTAATCCTTTGTGTTGCTATTCAAAGTTCAGACATGAGAGTGCCACCCTACAATTTCAGCCTTAAACACAGTACCAAGTTTGAGTGTCTACTCCTTCCTCCCCTACCACCAACTAAGTACCGTATTCCCATCTAATTTGAAAAGCTAAGGAGAAATTAAAAACATTAAAGGTTGAACACTACACAAAGGTTCCCAACCAGCATACCAAAATACCTCTCTCTCGGTCATTGGTGGCTGAGACCCTGGAGTTGACTGCTTCTAGACATCTCTGCTCATTTACAGATAGGATTTGTTCTCAGTGTATGCCTTCACATGAAAAAACGTTAAGAGAATCAAAGATCAGGCTAAACTGTAATCTCCTGAGGAAGGACTCAAACTAGCTTATTGTTGTATTCCCAGCAACTATTTACAGTGTCTGGCACATATTGAGTGATAAACTATCATCTGCTAATGAAACAATGATGAAGAAATGAATAATACCTGAACATTTATAGTGGGCAAGATCTGTGGACCAATCCCTGGAAGAATAGAAACTTCCGTTGTTTTGTTTGTTCGTTTTGAGATACGGTCTTGCTCTGTCTCCCAGGCTAGAGTGCAGTGGCGCAATCACAGCTCACTGCAGCCCCAACCTCCTGGGCTCAATCAGTCCTCTCTCCTGTCACCTCAGTCTCCCAAAGTGCTGGGATTACAGACATGAGCCACTGCACCCTGCCGTAACGTCAGTTGTTGAGCAATTACCCAGTGTATAAAGTGCCCACTCTGTGCCAAGCATCTACATATTTCGAGTCATTTAATTTGGCTGAGGAAAGAGAAGATGAATTCATGAAAATTCTGCTCTCGTTTGTCATTCACTGTTGCAAACTTCTCTCAGGAAAGCAGGGTAGTAAAAAGAATAACAGATGTCCTTTTGGTGAAGATGTCTTGGCATGAGTCCTCAATGCTTTCCTATTTTATATGGCCCACCAGGAAAAAAAAAAAAATGTGCCTTGAAGCACTGTCTGTGAAGAAAAATAATGATAATATCTAACACTCCTTGGGTGTGTACGATGAGCCAGGCACTACTCCAGCTGCTTCACACATATTAACTCATTTAATCTCCATGTATACATACATAGTTAACTACAACATACGTTAGAGATATAGACAAAATACTACTGAATTTCAGAGGACTAAGAGTTTATTTGCAATTGGAGTGATGGAGGCAATGTTTCAACATATTAGATGGATATAGTTAGGGTGGATGGGAAGGGGTGCTCTATTCCCTCAACTCCTTGCATACATGTAGGCTGTTCAAGAAATATTGTTAAATACTACCTAACCTATATATTTCCTGTGTTTAGGCTCTGCGTTGTCTCATTTGGCCCTGATTTTTATTCCTCTGCTAGAGATGGAAACTGAGACCCAAGGAGATTAGCGTGCACGGTTCTGCTGCAGAACTAGGATCCCCTAGATGATATTTTTAACTACTTCACTGCATTATCTCCTAAATGATTAGCTAACATTTCTTTGGTGCTCATTATACAGCAATGAGTGTTTTGAGGCTAAATATGACAGATTATTTTTCTTTCATTTACTGATAATATTTATGATATATTAAAATGCAATGAATACCAACAAGGTTCTCTTTGTTTCAGAAAAGACAAATAAAGGAATTCCTCTTATGAGGGAGGAGTTTAGTCTTCTGTTATCTTTAATCCACAAGGAGCAGAGAATTATTACTTGGAAACTGAATCCCTGTGGTATGATACTCTTCAATGCCTTCAGGTGACAGATCCTAAAAGCATTTACCTTTGAACAACAAATTAAACTGGGGACTATGTCATGAATAATAATAATTGTTTGCTATACAAAGATACGCATTGAATGTTCTTGCACATATACATAAGAAAACCATTAAGTGTTAATATTTAAGCATACAGACTTTGCCGTAGAATGTGTCCCTGTATTTTAAACCTAAAAGGAATGAGTCATCTATGTCCTTTGTTATTTAGATACGACCCACACTCCCTCCCTCCCTCCCCATGGGCTCTCACTGCTATGTTCAGTCCTATTTGCTCAATATGCTTTGGAGGCTCAAGGGCCATATCATCAACGTAGGGTCTATTAGACTTGTGGCTCTTAGAGATTATTGTTCTTTCTTTCTTGAATATGTGTTTGGATATTTTCAGGTTACTATTTGAATTTTTAGGGGGACTAGGAAAGGGCTAGTCCTCCCACTAGGGAACTTGTGACTAATTTGTCAGCCTTCTCCAGGAGAGTTGAAAATAAATCACACACACACAGAGAGGGGGAGAGAGAGAGAGAAACAGAGAGAGAGAGAGAGAGAGAGAGAGAGAGAGAATGGAAGAATTGAGGGCAATGTGATTTTCTTGCCAGAGGGAATAAGTCAAGTATCATTATTATATATCCTGAAATTCATGTAAAAAATTACTATTGTCAATGTATTTCTCCATCATTGGGTGGTCATTTTAATGTTTTCATCTTTAGATATTTGAGTTATAGTAAGTAAAGAGTTGCTAGAGAACTTCTTGTTTCCTTACTCAACATTTCCCCCTTCCCCTATTTCCAGATGAATGACCTGTGCACTGAGATGGGGACTGAATCTGACTATTTTTTCTTTGAAACAAAAAGGTTTTCATAAGTAAGATCAACTTACTAGAATCCAGTTGGCAGAAGGGTAAGATGACATGTGAACTCTTGTTCTTTCCTCTCTCAACTGACTTTTCTAAAAAGTATTAACAGAGGGGAAAATATATTTTCAGAAGTGGGCAGCGAGTGGAGCCAAAGGATGTCCTCTGCCTGGCCCTGGCCCCACCATATTGTCCAGTGTGCACCTTGTCCAGCGTGCGCCTTGTCCAGTATGGCTCTCTCTAGTGCAGTTTCAAGAGCAGAGGGCTTTGTGGTTTTGGTGTGAAGACTTTTCCTGCTAACTGAGGATGGCCCAAGGGGAAACTCCTTTGGCATACCGTTGTTGAATCGAATTAATGAATCCACCTCTGAATCTGTAAGGCAGCTTCAGGCCGTGGTTCAAACGGAGATGCTAACAAATTTAATACCCTTTTCTGCCAGCAGAATACCAGGTATCTTAAACTTAAGAAAGCCCTCAAAACATGGCCATAGGCTTGTACGGAATAGAATTAAGGTCCTCTTCCCTGAGACTTCGTTCTCCACACACTTTTCCAATCTTCCCAGCCTTCTTTAGCTTTCTAAGTATCATCAAAACTTATTCACAAGAAAGAACTGGAAGTTCCATTACTCTAAAGCAAAAAGAACTGATGATGGCTTAACATGTTTTCTCTGCCAGCAAGATTTCAATATGAATAAAGCCTTAGATAAAATATTTGCAGTACCCTATCAATTAATGATAAGCTTTACAAAGAAAGGAAAGGAGGCCACACCTGTAATCCTAGCACTTTGAAAGGCTGAGATAGGAGAATCAATTGAGGTCAGGGGTTCTAGACCAGCCTGGGCAATATAGCAAGACCCCATCACTATTAATTTTTTTTTTTTTTTTTTTTGAGACAGAGTCTCGCTCTGCTGCCCAGGCTGGAGTGCAGTGGCGTGATCTTGGCTCACTGCAAGCTCCGCCTCCTGGGTTCACGCCATTCTCCTGCCTCAGCCTCCCGAGTAGCTGGGACTACAGGCGCCCGCCACCTCGCCCGGCTAGTTTTTTTTTTTTTTTGTATTTTTTAGTAGAGACGGGGTTTCACCGTGTTAGCCAGGATGGTCTCGATCTCCTGACCTCGTGATCCGCCCGTCTCGGCCTCCCAAAGTGCTGGGATTACAGGCTTGAGCCACCGCGCCCGGCCTAATTTTTTTAATGAAAGAAAAAGAAAAGAAATTTCTTTTGAGGGAGCGGTTGAGAGATAAAGTGACTTATCAAGCAGAGGGAACCACTGCTATTGAAACATTCTGGGGTCAGGTCTTTGCAAAAATGAATGAATATTGTTTTCTGTGGTTGTCTAGCAAGCTAGCACTTCACCAAAGATTATTAATCTAGATACCAAACCAACAGATCCAAAATATCATCGCACTTTAAGAAAGCCTCTAATATTTTAAAGTTAAAGCTAGTTGGGTTTATTAGCAGAAAAAAGAATCTTCTCCAGGATGTCATTTAGGTAGAAGGCCAAACCTCAATAGTCCAACACAAATATAAAACATGGTCTTCTAGAGAGCTCAGGAATATAAAGCAATTAAACAAGGAAAATTCATTGTAACATTATAAATTAGAAGAACTGCTTTATCTCTTAGCAAAGAGGATAAACCCAGGCTGGTTCCAATGGAAGTCAACAGGATAATATAAAAAGAGCAAGTTATCTACTTACAAATTATGTGATCTCTCCCAGAATGTTTGGGTCTTTTGCCATCCAACACAATAAATAAGCACACCCCAAAACAAATACAAGCCAATATCTTTACTTGCCTCTAGATTCCATCATGAAATACACCTCTATTTTGAATTACTTGAATACGTCTGCTTGTGTATAGAATACTCACATACGTATCCTCTTCCAATCAAACTGAAAAGAGAAAAGTATGTATCTCTCTGCCATCTCACATATTTTTAATAATTCTAGATTATATGTTTCAACCTTACAGTTCTACACTTTCATATTTTAATGCCATCAATGTAAAAGATATGAATCTATTTTGGAATTTTTCAAAATAATCTTTTATTTCTAGGTCATAGAGATATGTTAACACTGAGTTAAGTTTTGCGGAGCTGAAATCTTGAGGATGTTTTGGGTTGAATTGTTCAGTGCTGAATACATGTTAGTTTGAATACTTGATGTAACCTTGCCTTCCTCTACGATTTTACTGTTTTTCAGAACAATAGACCATTATAAGTGTTGTTTTGGAGGAGTTTAAAGTTACAAAACAGAATTGAGCTAATCAGATTTTGACATTGGCTTTTGAACATTACTATGCTTCACCATCTGTAAAAATAATTTTCAAACACACACACACACACACACACACCCCTATATGAAATCTATAGCTATATTCCCCAGAGAGTGAGATCAATTTTGAAAACCTATTTCAGAAGTTGGTCATATGCTACAGAACACAGTGATTATTTCATAAAAGTAAGTCCCTGTTTGCCAATGAATAATCATCCCCTTCCCAAATACATGCCCTCCTTCCTTCCTTCCTTCCTTCCTTCCTTCCTTTCTCTTTCTTTCTTTCTTTCTTTCTTTCTTTCTTTCTTTCTTTCTTTCTTTCTTTTTCTTTCTTTCTTTCTTTCTCTCTCTTTCTCTCTCTCTCTTTCTTTCTTTCTTTCTTTCTTTCTTTCTTTCTTTCTTTCTTTCTGTCTGTCTGTCTGTCTTTTGAGTCTCTTTTTTTTTTAAAGATAGACTTTGTCACCCAGGCTAGAGTGCAATGGCGTGATCTCAGCTCACCACAACCTCCACCTCCCAGGTTCAAGCGATTCTCCTGCTCAGCCTCCTGAGTAGCTGGGATTACAGGTGCCCATCACCACGCCTAGCTAACTTTTTGCATTTTTAGTAGAGATGGGGGTTTCACCATGTTGGCCAGGCTGGTCTTGAACTCCTGACCTCAGGTGATCCACCTGCATTGACCTCCCATAGTGCTGGGATTACAGACATGAACCTCTGTGCCCGGCCCCAAATATATTTCTTTAAGTTGAAATTTTCCCTCCTGAGTTTTCTTAAATCATGACCCCTTCAAATTATTTATTCACTTTGTAAAGTATTTTAAATTTCCCTTTCTTGGTCCACTCTCCAGAAATGACTGACTTCCAAATCCACCACCTACCCCCTGGGAATCAACTCTATTTTTCACATTTCCAGTTTAGCTTCTCTTTCTTCAATCACACATTCATTTGCACTCACCTAAAGGTTTGGTCAGCAGCATAGACTTATACTCTCACACTCTCTCTCTCTCTCTCTTTCTCTCACCTATGAGTCATTACAATTTCAGTAGCATTACAATAACGAGTTCAGAACCTGTCGCCCACACCTCACAGTAAGTAAAAGGAACCAGAAGACAGCTTTCTCCTCTTATAAATGTCAAGTGTTCAGCATGTCTCCAGTGGGTGCTGAATAGAAAAGTAACCTGAAAGAAGTCAGTCCTTGGGTTGGAGCAAAGCTTTGAGAATTAGAGTCCATAGTTGACTTTCCTACAAGGGCATATGATTGGTAGTTTCAGCTTCCTTTTTCATGAGGCTTAACTATCTGCAGCACCAGTTTGGTGTCTGATTTGTTCTGATCAGGTGGGAGAGGGAGAGCCCACAAGACAAACAGCAGAGGATTTTCAGGTTGGTTTCAAGGGCAGCCAACTGGGCTGTGTATAGGGAGTGGGAGGACAGGGGTGGTGTTGATGGTCTTCCTTCCGAGGCTTCTCAAATGTAAATGCTCTTTTCTTAACAAGCTGACCCACTGCACACCATGCCATACTAATGAGCAATTCTGCTTGGTCAACAAAGGGTGCAAGAGGTTGTGGAAAACCCACAGTAGGGCTTACATTTGGCTATCACTATGCCCTGCATGTAGATCTCAAAGCATTGTGCCTAAAAGTCCTTACTGAGGTTTGGTAGGAAGGATATTAAACCAGAATAACTTGAGATACTAGCCAAAGTTTATTTTTGTGGTTGGGATTATTTTGCTACATTCGGACAGAGAGAAATGCATTTAGGCAGGCTGGCATGATTTGCGCTGGATATTTGACCAGGCAATCAGAAGCAAGGAAAGGAAGAAAGCCAGGCAAGGGGGAAGGGGTGACATCAAACGTGCCTTCTGTATTTCGTTACAGAAAACAGCTCACAATTATGACTACCTGCCTTGTTTTGCAGCTCAGAATAAAAGTGGTGTTGCACCAAACCCTACTGGAGCAGCTTTCGTGATTAGAAAGTACTCCACACATTGGAGAGCCGAGGAGACATGAGAATAATTTTAAATGCAAATTAAATTGAGGGGGTAGCAGAGAAGAACACATAAAAGACAGTAAAACAAAACCTTTCAATTTTCTTAAATTAGCAGTCTAATGTGTTCTAAAGAGCAGCTCCACTCAGATCGCTTCTTAAGGGTTGCATTTCATCACAGTATAAATGGGCAAATCCATCACTTCCCTCTGCTCAGTGCTCTTAAAGCGAGATTGAAGGGAAAATTAGAAGCTGTTCATTTGGGCTTGCGGGCTCAGAAGCGTCGCACTGCTTTGTTTTGTACTCTACCGTGTCCTGTTGAAAGGGGTCAACAAGTGCCGGTGAGTATCCGCTAACTTCTAGATTCTTCCTTTCAAATACCTTTTTGGCTAATTTTCCTTTGCCGGGGATGGGAGTTGGGGAGTATCTCCCACAAGATCTATGCTATAATGCATCTTTCAGAATCTGGGAAATTTCAGACAGCTTTTTAAGCTTCTTCCAGTGACTGATTCGCAGAAGGGAAGAGTTATTTTCAGCCTAGATGCCGGTGGCTGCTCTGTGTATTAATTATAACAGGAGAATGTCTAACATATGCTAAGCTAAAATGGCCTTTCCCTAAACTCCCCCATTCCCTGCCACTCTTAGGCCAGCATTAGGGTGAGAACTGGTGCCCCCACAAAAATTTCTAGACAACTTTTCTATATGTTAAATTTTTAATCATTTCATATTCTATTCTTTTGTAGCTACAAATCAAACTAAGATTTGGGATTATAAAAATAAACTATGAAGACATAAATCTTTTTTTTTTTTTAATGACTATGACACTTCTCTGCATAAGAGATGGGGGCTGGGGAATAGCCCTGCATGATGTATACATGTGGATTTGATGATTTTCTGCCAAAGTTTTACACGGGAAACTGGTAATTTTCTTCCTTCGCAGGGGAGGGTGCAGAGGCTGAGGCTGGCGTCACCTTCCGTTGCTAAGGTAACGTGCTCTGGCCATTTTATCTGATAAAGGAAGTCCAGTGGACTGTATGCATTATTCATCACTGTTCTAATCAAACAATCAAAATCGTTTACTTTCACCGGGAATATTTAGCAAGATCAAAGACACTACTGGCTGGAACGACTCTTGTTTTACCGCTGACAGATAGCCCTTGATTTTTATTTTTTGCAGTAAGTATATTTGCTATTGGGGTACCTTTGGGTATTTTTAAAAGTTTTGTCTTACCGGACTTGGTTTCTTAAATTAAAATACATACTGTTAGAAAGAGAAACCAATTGGATTAGCCTTCCAAGCTTGCTTTTAATGAATTTGTCTTGTTAATTCTTTCCAAAAAAATATTCTGCAGAAATAGAAATAATTCATTTGTGCAAGTATCAGGGAAAGGTTACATAGGCTTGAAAAAAGAACCCAACAAGCTGAATGTTTTCTGGGGAAGTATATTAGCTTTGTGACAGGCTAGTGTATGATAATATTATAGGGATCATTGTAATGTTGCAATCATTGTTGCTGCTCTACCAACCACAATTATTTCTCAAAACCAGTCCCTGCCAGGCAGGTGACGATCCTCTAGCACTCTATAAAATGTGCTGAAGGGAATCGCTGGAAAGGAAGGAATTCAAAGCATCTGTACAGCAAATATGTCAGCGAGTGTCATAAACGCAAGGCATCTATGAGTGGAGGCTCAGATTCCCAGGCGATTTTCCCTGCTCCAGGGGAATCCGAAAGTCGCAGGATCAGCTGAGGATCAGCACTCACAACGGCGGACACTTAATCATGCTATTTATCAAATAGACCTTTATAAAACGGATAGCATGTGAATTTAACAATACATGTTCCAGCGAATATAAAGCAAGGAAAGGCTGGTATGTTATCTCTCTTTAGATCAGATCATCTGTTTTTCCAGGGTAGCATATATTACTTTTAATGAATGTTGGCTAAATGCTGCATTTTCTCATATGGTAGGAAAGCTATGCTGAGGGGTGGCTTTAGAATTGGAAATGTCAATCAAGTAGTAGAATATTATAATGGGATATTCTTCTTCAATCATTTTAAAGTACATCTATATATACACTTTATACTTGACATCTAAAACGTTGCGGATTTTTTTCCTCTGTATAGGTGTTCCAGTAAACATTTTCTCTCAAAACTCTGTGTTTGGAACCTCAAGGATGGATTATCCCAAAATGGATTATTTTCTGGATGTGGAGTCTGCTCACAGACTCTTGGATGTTGAGTCAGCTCAAAGATTCTTCTACAGTCAAGGAGCTCAAGGTAATAAAACAAGAAAAAGAAACTCCTCTTATCTGCACGTCGGTTTTATATGAACAGCCGTGTAGGCTGTAGCTGTTAAAGCTTTGCTCTGAAAGTTTAATAACCGGTATTTCTAAATTGATAACCTCTACCAAACTGCTGCTGGAATTGAGGCAGGCATATAATAGAATAAATAAATCCACACTTCTTGGATGTGGTTAAAAAAATACCCAACTTTTGGTGCAAGTGCCACTCAGAAAGCTATGTTAGAAATGATTTCCTACCGCCTTGTGTCCAACACTTATGTCCAAAAAGAATCAGGAATGCTCTTCCCCTTGGAGATTTTCCAGTTTGCAGCCACTGCACCTGAAATCTTAGGGCATCATGACCTAGTGGACTGGAATCCAGCAGGATTAGGGCTTCTGAGAGAAGCGCTGAGCTTCTCTATAGCTGCCTTCTCTATTTTAGCTGAATTCAGTTACTGCTTCAGATAATTACTAGTGTATATTCAGGGAGCAAGCCTGTTGTGAAGTGTGGCTAATGTGTCTGTTTTTATTACATGTTTCAAGATGGTCAATTAGGTTCCAGTTTTCTTGCCCTTCTGTTGGGGAATTTAGAATGTTTTTCCACCATATTAAAGAAAGAAGCTGGAGTGTTATATGGGATCTCGTGACAAGGAGATTTTTTTTTACACATATTTTCTGTTTTCCATGAAATGTTTAAGGTGTTCAGTCAAAGCAACCTGATGATGGGCATGTCCCAAATGATGCAGGTGATGCATTGAGAAGGAGGACAATGTTCCTATTTTAAAATAGAAAAGCAGTTGAATTCTTAGAAGTCACAAAGCAGAGCTGAGAAAAAAAAATGCAGTCAGTTTTTATAATTCTGGCATCTTTCACTTTAGATGGTGATGGGAACTTCACACAGGCCACCGATAATATCCTGTCTGGGCTTTCCCAAGTGGTCCTCTGAATTGCTTTTACCTCCCTTTTAAGCCAATTTATCGTGATAACCTCAGGGGTCTTGCAAGCCATCTCCTTCTCTGTTTGTATTTCCCAGAGCATGACCCAGTCTTCTTAAAGTCAAGACGGGTTAGAAATGATCTGGTTGATTTGCTGAGGTCATCATCAGCAGACCTGAAATTAGCAAAAGTGATATAATAACAAACTCTCCTCAACCTTCTGGGTGTACGAAGTCAACATGGCTGTTCTCAGCCACTTAAAGAGACATAAAAATGTGAGTGAAGAAGGAAAAGAGTGAGAGACTGGCCAGGATCTCCAACCTCTTCTGTTTCTGCAAGTAAGAAGATGCTGGAAGTAGATGTAGAATGGAGGCTGGAAGAGGGTGAGAGATGAGGTTAGGCTCAATCCCTTCTCCAGTCTCAAGGTCACACATTGCTACATCATTGGTCCATTCGACTGGAATGAGACAATAATGCTCTGTGGCAGGGTCATCCCGCTGAACCGCATAGCTGTTGGCAAAACAGAAAGGGGGGCAGCGGTTAATTATAGAGAATAAAGATGCCCACTTTGTCTTGCTATGGGGATGGTTTAAGACTTTAAGAAGACCGTGGGCTCCAAGCTCTTACGGAAGGAAAGCAGGCAGGATGTGGGAGGCTCGGAGGACTCAAGGCAGCCTTCTGGTTGTCAGCAGATGGAGCTGGGGGTGGAGTGGTCAGAATTGTCACCATCAGTGACTGTGGTTTAGACACCGGAGCTGGAAGGACTAGAAAATGCATGGGAGGTGGCAGCATAAGCTACTGTTGCTCCCTGGAGTCACATTCATATTAATCAGATGATGTTTCAATCAAGGATTCCTGGATTTGCAGGAAGGGCAAGGGTTCCCCCACACATTGTCTAGGTCAGTGTTTCAAAACCCCCAGTCTTCCTGAATCGGACATCCCGGTGTAAGGCCTGTAAATTTGCATTTCAAGCAAGAGCTCCAGGGATGACTACCTAGCCAGTTCATCAGTCTAGTGACAGCATTTACGAACCAGCACACCTAATCCCATTTTCTCTTCTTCCACCTCAGAACAGGAACATTGTCCTCAACATTAGAGGCAGGATGATATAGTGGTTGCAGTCTCCTCTGTAAAATGGAAACAGTAATAGTTCCTAATTCATAGGTTGTTAAGAGAATTAATGAGGTAAGATTTTAAAGTGCTTAAAACAGTGTCTGCCACATAAGAAATGCTACACACGAGCAAATCAATAAAGTAAAAATCCTGGGCAAAAGGCCATCCTCTGCTATTTAAAACTTCATAATGGGCCGGGCACAGTGGCTCACACCTGTAATCCCAGCACTTTGGGAGGCCGAGGTGGGTGGATCACCGGAGGTCAGGAGTTCAAGACCAGCCTAACCAACATGGTGAAACCTCCATCTCTACTAAAAATACAAAAATTAGCCAGGCGCAGTGGCGCGCCTGTAATCCCAGCTACTCGGGAGGTTGAGGTAGGAGAATCGCTTGAACCCAGGAGGCGGAGGTTGCGGTGAGTGGGGGTTACACTATCGCACTCCAGCTGGGAGACAGAGTAAGACTCTGTCAAAAAAACAAACAACAAACAGAACACTTCACAATGAAGCCACTGCCTTGCAAACAAGAAATGTGGTCTGATAAAAGTTAAACCTATTTCTAGCAATAAAAAAAATAGAAATTTTAAATACATTTAAAAATGCAGTGATTCATTTCTTGTCTTGTCAAAACCCAACTCAGGGCAAAACTGAAAAATAGCTCATCCTGCTGCTTCCCATCTGTCTTGTCCTTCATTTCATTTTAAAATGAGAGCCCCTCTCCCTCCAACACCTTCCCTAGATCCCCAGCACACAGGACCTATTACCTTGGGAGGCTCCTTTCTCAAGTTCTGCTTTTACCATTACTTGGGGCTTGTCACTGCCTTGCATGGGTTCCTCCACTGTAGCTTCCCTCCCCTTTGCACAGACTCCACAGTCTGTCCTGGACAACCAGCACCCCTTAGACCTTAGACCTAATAAAGGAACAGTGGATGGGTGAAGGCCTGAGTACCATGGCCTGCACCCTTCCCATCCAAACCAGATGCATACATTGGCCTGACTCGAGCTTGTATCTAACCAATGGCAAGGCCCCGAGGACCAGTAAAGGAGGGCAAGTTGGTGGCCAGCTCTTGAGAAACACATTTGAGACAATTAGGGTCTCATGCTGTTGCTGAATCACTCCACATGGCAGTTCTCTATTTAGCCAGTCCAGCCAGTGCAGAGGATATTAGTAAGGCCAAGTAGCCCCATTTTGATAACTTGTTCTAAAAAGAAGGCCCAGTTGAAAGTACAGTATGGGATTAAGTATCTAAAACTTGGGTGACCTAAGGCTTGGTTGGCTAAACTGTTGTGTGATTATTGCGTTTTTGAGTGGTCTATTCTCACTGTCATGCAGATATTTCTGTTGACTGATCAAGCGTTTTTACAGATGTAAATGTTTTTAAAGGGGAAAGCAAGAAAATCTGAGTTCCTCTCTCTCATTTCCCACATGACAGCCTCATATCAATTTATTTAGAAATTCATAAAGTTCCAGGAAGATAACACCTTCCGTATTAGTCATGTGCAAAATATTTATCCAAAGCAACAATGCCAGAATTTTGCTTTTAATCCCCACAGGGTTGTTTTTTCAGATTTTTCTTGGAAAGTGGCAATAGCCTTTCCTTGAATAGAGGATGTTTTAGCTAGTTAAAGCAAGAGGAATCCAGGAGGGTGAGAAGAAAAAGAAGGAAAAAGGCAATTTATCATGAGACAAGTTCTTTTGGAAGTCCCCGAGGTTTTCAAAGGTGCCTGGTCTATTCTTCTGAATAAAGAACCTGTTATCTTCTCCCACCTCCTTTTCCCTTGGTTTGACCTCAAGATGGGGGAGATCTGCTGCCTCTTTCATGATTCTGCTTTAGAAGGTATGCTGTGTTGCAGAGAGCAGAAAATGTACAGGGTCATCCTGTTTGCCTCCTGTCGGTGAAGGAGGCTCTCTTGACTAACCAGTGAGTCGTTTGCCAATGGTAAATCCTAACACGAAGGGAGTTCTGCGGAAGTCCCCTTTAACTGCAAAGGAGAACTCCAGAGGTTAGAGATACACATGGCTTCAAATATCAACATGTCTTGGCATCACATAATTTGAGCTCATCCGTGTTTCGCGTTTCTGACAATGCTACTCCACACACTCAACTTCAGACTCTGTAATTTTGTAGTGAACAATTGAACTGGAAGAGAAGACATATTATAAAATCACAAAATTAACATCATGAGATTTTTAGGTTAAAATGGACATTATAGGGTAGGAACTCTCTTAGCTCTCTTCCTAAACCAAGAGAAACAGACCCTGGGAAGGCCAGCCCCAGGCTCCAGTGCTATATTTTCAACTAGCCCATGGGTTTTTATGATGAATACTGGAGCTTGAGAACCACCGTTATGGATCATCAGTCACTTGCTACCCAGAGTGTGGTCCCAGACTGAGAGCACCAGCTTCATTCATCTGGGGCTTGTTAGGAATGTAGAATCTCAGGCCCCACCCCAGACCTAGAGAATTGGAATCTGCGTTTTAACAAAATCTCCAGGTAATTTATGTTAAAGTTTGAGAAGCAGCAATTGAATTCAGGGCACATTACAAACACCACCTGGAATCCTTGTTTTGGTCTTTTTTTTTTTTTTTTTTTTTTTTTTTTGAGAGAGGGGTCTGGCTCTGTCATCTCAGGCTAAAGTACAGTGGCAGGATCATAGCTCACTGCAGCCTCAAACTCCTGGGCTCAAGCAATCCTCCAGCCTCGTTCTCCCAAGTACCTTTAGGCACATACCACCATGCCTGGCTAATTTCTTAAGTTTTTGTACAGACAGAATCTTGCGATGCTTCCCAGGCTGGTCTTAAACTCCTGGCCTCAAGCAGTCCTCTTACCTCAGCCTCCCAAAGTGCTGGGATTATAGGCCACATGTGGGAGCTTTCACAACCTAAATGCTAGAGTCTACTATGGACCAATTAAATCTGAATCTCTGGGGATAAGCCCCACACATGGGAATCTTTTAAATTACCCCCACGAGATTCAAATGTGGAGCCAGGGCTGAGAGCTACTGACCTTTGTTTCATAGTAAAAGGTTTTAGCATCATGCAGCTATTCTTGCCTGAATAACTTTTTCTATCTAGGTCTTCCCTTTTAAATGAATTCCAACCACGGGGAAGATGCAAATGGACTTTTAAAAAGGACTATGGGCTGGCGCGGTGGCTCACGCCTGTAATCTCAGCACTTTGGGAGGCCGAGGCGGGCAGATCACCTGAGGTCAGGAGTTCGAGACCAGTCTGGCCAACATGGTGAAACCCATCCCTACTAAAAATACAAAAGTTAGCTGGGCGTGCTAGTGGGCACCTGTAATCCCAGCTACTTGGGAGACTGAGGCAGGAGAATCACTTGAACCCAGGAGGCAGAGGTTGCAGCGAACCGAGATGGCGCTACTGCACTTCAGCCTGAGTGACAGAGATTCCATCTCAATAAATAACTAACTAACTAAATAAATAAATATAAAAATAAAAAGGACTATGTATCAAGGGCTGCCCCTTGTATATTCATTGTATCTGTTAATCCTCAAAGGAACTTGGGGAAGCGGGAATCCTATGCTCATATTGCAGACTAGAAAACTGAAGACTGATCAGGTGAAGTATCTTGAAAGGGCTGTACATTTAGACAGCAGCAGAGTCAGGATTTTCATTTAAACATATCCAACTCCAAAGCCCATGCTATTTTAAGTTATCTCATGCTGCTTGCCAGGCAGAGGCAGCCTCTCATCTAGTTAGCAGATCAGTGAAGGTAACTTCCCTGACCAAACCACACTTCCAGGGATGGTCGACCTGCAGTTCAGAGTCATTCTGCCGGGACCTCAAATCACACAGCTTAAAACAAGACACCAGAGAGAGAACCAGATCTCATTTTACCACATTCATGCCCTGTCCACTGCGTGAGGTTTCTTTTCTCAAAAAACATCAATATCCTTGGACATTTAAATTACCTTCTAAAGGAAAAATACGTTAAAAGGTAGCCAAGTGACAAAAGTCACTAGGCAATCCTAGTGACTCCTGCTAATGATTCCTCCTCTTTTATCATTTAAAATAACACTTGGCATTAGAACCAGGCGCAGTCGTCACTGTTACTTGTCATAATGCACCTTTTCTGTCATCTACATTGTCTTGTTCAACAAAGGGAAATGCCAGTTTTGACAACTGATGAATGCCACAGTGAGCAGCTAAGAGTCTCTTCAGGTTGTTTTTAAAAATAAAGAGGAATTCATCCAAATCCCCTCTCTCCCCTCACACCTCCACCTACCTCCACTCTTTGCCCACTCTGTGAAATCGGTCAGAACAGCTGACTTTTGAATCTTTAGTTTTGAGTTAAATATACTCTAAACCTGACTCTAAACCTCTGGGACTTCTAAACATGGCCCCAAGAGACAAAGACATTTGGTAGCACTCCATTAGGTCAAAATCAGGAACAGTAGTAACAAACACAGAATGCGCTCTTACTATTTCCTTTGCTGTGCTTACAGGGAGACACAGGCCCATTGTCACCTCCCCTGTAAAGCTTTGCTTGACTTGCCCAGGCCTTCCTTCCATTGTCTATACTACAGCTGTTCACACCTACACTACAGCCACTGTCATCATCTATGATTCTGCCTCCACCACCTGCTAGATGCATGAGCTCATATAAATGGCTTTACTTCTTTAAACCTCAGATTCCTCATCAAAATAGATATAATGCTAGCTCCGAATCCATAGGAGACTTTGGGAATTAAGTGAAGTATGCCTACAAAGTGTTTAGTGCCTTGTCTATTGTTATTGATTAGTTATTGATACTCTTGTTTTATGATAACTTAAGTGTCTGTGACTTACCTCAATCACAGTGATCTCCTTAAATAGCATCTTCTTGGTGCTTAGTATCATCCTTCTTATACAGTAGAGGCATTAACATTTATTAAATGTCTCTATTGAACTGATGGGGTGAGAACACTTAAATCTGCACTATAAAAATAATTTTTAAAAAAATTATTATGTTTGTAACATTTTTATGGGTACATAGTATAAAGATACATTTTGGACTGCAGGAAAGGGTGTGATGATTCAAGTTTGAGAAAATAGAATCTCCTAAGACTTTTAAAGAATTAAAATCTTTTGTTGAAAATGGAGCCTGCATAAGACTGAAGGGAAGGACATGCAAAAATAGTATTCAAATACATCGAGATATAGGCAATGGAAGCAAGTCATCAACTCTGCTGCAACTCGTATAAGACAGAACAAAATAAGAATATACAGCAGGGGAATTTAGGTCTATTTTTGAAAAAAATCAATCCTTTAAAACAAATTTCCAGGGATCCCTGAGTAGTATTCTTCTGAAAAGGGCTTTTTGATGTAGAATAGTCTTGGATGATAGAGATTTCATTTTGCCTAAAAGCAGAGTTATGGAATAGGCAAACACCCAACTTTTACTGCGGTGAGCTTAATTGAGTTCAGTTCAAAAGCTGCTCTGAACATGTCCAGAAAGCCAGCTCTGAGCTGCACCTTGAGATCCCCTTTTCCCTTCCTTCTTAGATGTTTACTGCTTAGTCTAGTTTTTATACTTTTTGGCTGATTAATCCTCAAACTAGTTACCATCCCACTCAGCTTCTAACCAGACTCGAAGGAAGGCGAGTGTAGACACCCATCTAAACCACACACTAGAAACACACACCTTGAGAACCACTCACTGGAAGCCTGGCCATGGTGTTTTAGGAGCCTTGCATAGTGGAAGTTGGGTTGTCTTCCTCCTCCATGCCTGTCTCCTGAGCCCTTCACGTCATGACCTTACGTATGGCTCATATCTGGACCTACAGGTCTGATTCGCTTCAGAAGGGCAGAGGCAGGATCAGTGCTTGTGAGCCAACCCAATCCCCAACTGGACATGATTAGTCAACTAGGTTATAACTTCTTCCATTCTCCCTTCTAATGTCCTCCCACCTGCCCCTCAGAGTCCTGCTAGGCAATATCCTATATTTTTGTTGGTTTGCTATCCAAATAGTTGATATATAATCATACTGTTTTCCAGACCCTTGTCTCTGAGAAGTGCTTCAGATGAGAACTTATTTTTTATTGTTTCCAGTCGTGGTGCTTGAGCCATCACCCTCAACAAATACTTGTTGTTTTATTTTATTTTTTTATTTTATTGTTGTTGTTGTTGTTTCTCCATCACTCTAGTCAGGAAGCAGTATATGGCACTTCACTCACAGCTGACAAACTAACTACCAAGCCTACCGTCCTAACTGCCCACTCATTCCATTTCAGACCTCTAATTGCTGACACCCAGGCTTTCCAAACCTATGTTTGATACAGGGAACATAATGTGTGAAAAAGACAGTGAAGGAAGATCAAGAGAAAAAATATCGTGGAGCTAGCCAGCCTGCCAACTCTATAGATACATAGATGACCATTGAATCCAACCCTCCTGTTCTGGAGTGTGTCCTGGGAACAGGATGATTCTCTGCACACAAAGTCCTATTCTTGGTGCCCACAATGTAACTGCACACAGCCTTTCGATGCTCTTAGTGCCTTTGCCCCCAGCAAGGATCTGCTTTGCCACGTATTGTGATTCAGGACTCATACATAAAGTAGGGCATGGGGATGAGAGGAAGAGGGAGAGAAAATGAGAGAATGAGAGCCAGAAAGGAAGAAAATGATGTGAAAATACAATGAACTAATTTCAATCAATTAATCATTCCTGCTCTCTCATACCACACATGACAGGCAGCCCACACTCACCCAGTGCCAGCCATGACCCAATTAGCATAAACAATTCACCAGGTGCTGGGGAAATCATTCTCACTCCTCATTGTTTTTTCAAAAATGTTGGTACCACCCTTTGTGCCTGTGGCAGCAAGGATAGGGAGCCTACCACTTCAAAATCAGCCCATGCCAACATCATTTTTAATATTTTTAAGAATTTCTCAGTAAGCAGTTAGACACACACACTTATGCAAAACCATGGAATGAATATTTGTGTTAAATTGGACTTCTGAAATACTAGGACTGAACAGAATTATCTTCAAGATCTATATATCCTTGTTCAATCATAAAAGCAAAGCAAGGGGAGTGTTAATGCCTTTGACCAAAAGGGAAAAGAAAGGAGAGGTCCAGGTACAGTGGCTCACACCTGCAATTCCAGCACTTTTAGGAGGCCGAGGCTGGTGGATGGCTTGAGGCCAAGAGCTAGAGATTATTACCCTGGGCAAAATAACAAGATGCCATCTCTACAAAATACATTTATTTTTTAAATACATTTATATTTTAAAATTTAGCCAGGCATAGTAGTGCACACCTGTAGTCCCAGCTACTCAGGAGGCTGAGGCAGGTGGATCGCTTGAACCCTGGACTTCCAGGTTGTAGCGAGCTGTGATCACGCCACTGCATCAGCCTAGGCAATGGAGCGAGATTCTGTCTTTAAAAACACGAAGAAGAATAAAATCAACCCTACACAACTATTTAAATTTTTTTGTATTTACTTTTAATTCCTTTTACATACCTTTGGAATTTTACAAAGTTATATTTATGGCACATACAAAACTGGGGGTACGAATAAAATAGTTTCCCATATCTGCTTAAGAATATCATAGTGTTTAGGACTTAAATTTTAGAATTGCACAGCTCTGAGTTCGAAGGATGATTTTCACTTCCTAGCTTGTGACTTTAGGCAAGTTATTTAATCTCTCTCTGCCTCACCTTTCCCTCTTGAATGCAAATGGCATAAGAATTCTTAACCCAACAGGTTATTTTGAGGATTAAATGAACCACAGTTTCACAAACTATGGTACGATATATAATTTTCCGATAATACGTAAACTCTTTCATAATAATCATGTATTTATTTTATGGGGTTTTAGAAAACCATAAATAGAAAAACTAATTAAAATATAAGAATATATAGCCAGCACTGCACACTTACAGACCACTGCTTAGAGTAAGCAGTACAAGAAAAAGAAAAAGTAGGCTGATTAAGTCCATTTAAGGAATAATATTAAGTAAATAATAGGCTAGATGGCACTTAGCTACAGCAAAATACACAAAACGTCTTATAGGAATGACTGAAATTTAGAAACAGACAAATATAAAGCACCAAGCAAGACATCAAGCACCTGATACATGTTTAATACATGTCAGCCCTTATGTTAATTATGCTTTAATGTTGTCAAGCCTCAGAGGAAACAGGCAGGACTTCTGCTTCCCAAGGAAGACCCCCACCCAGCCCATCACTTCTTTTCTCTGACGCCGTTTATTTCTGATTCCAATTTCTAAGCCCTTTGGAGACATGAAACAGCCTTAAAACTCAAGAACAAGAACAAGCAGCACAACTTTGATTTTAAAATAAAATTACTAACAAATTCCAAAAGTATTCTCTGTATCGTTCTGCCTCTGGGTAACATTAGCTAAACTGTATTGATTTCCTCTGACATCAGAGCAAACTCTATAGTTTATCACAGATGCAGCTTTGTTTCTAAGTTGGCTTCAAGGTGAGATGACAATTCACTTGCATTTGAGGGAGGATAAAAAAGAACACTCTGGGCGGTGTGAAGTGGCCTGTGATAAGGCACGAACACGCATTGGGAAGAGGGTGATGGTGATCCATCAGGAGAACTGCACATGTTAGACTCTGCCTAGGCTGACAGGTTATATTGTAGAGATGGAGAATGGCAAAAGAGAAGACCAGAACAGCAGGCAGGGGTCATGGCACGTGAGGCTGTACCATGCCAGACCAAGGAATCCCAAAGCTGATACTGAATCCATTAAAGCAGCGAATACAGAGGAGATGTTATCAGGTCTGCTTTTATAGAGATCATTAATATAGAGGACAGACTGGGGAGGAAGACCAGAGGCAAGGAGAGGCATCAGGAGGCTATTGCAGTGATTCAAACAAGAAGAAAGCCTAAAGAGGGAATTGACTGGGAGAATTCAAAAGGGGAGAGGATTCTAGAAATATTAAGAAGATTCTTTTCCTGATTATGTGGTGACAAGGTAGGCAGACAGAAAGTGAAAGAGAGGTTCTTTGAATGCTCCCACATGTTATCTTTGGGCCTGCTCGGTGAATGAGACAGCCCTTCCCTGATGGGACAGTACAGGAAGATGACCAAGATGAAGGCAGGAAAAAGAAATTCTATTTAAAGCATATTGAGTTTGGAGATCCTATGGAATAGCCAATCCTTGATTACCAGTATGGAATAAGTTCCACGGATCTAAAGCTTGGTATGGAGACCTTGGAAAACCATCCAAAATATTCTATATTCCTCGGTAACACCTAAAATAATTTATCTAATATGTTTTACATTGGCCTCTGAATATGTGGTTCTACTGGGCCTTTAATTTTCCTTTCACATTATTTAGAAGATTGGGAGATTGTTTAAACAACATATTTTCTAAATGAAAAGTTTTTTCTATAAATACAAAATTTTCTTTCTAGCACCAGTACTTACAATTAATAGTCTATTTGAAATATTGACATGAGTCAAATGTTTGAAGTCACTAAGATTATTGCAAATTCTGGTTTGTATTTTTATAATAAGCAAAATTCTCAGTTAACACTTATAAGGTCATTTTTTTAAAAAAAACGTGTTTTTTAAGAAAAAATTCAATGCAGCTCGATCACTGTATAGAACTATAGCTTGTTCCAAAATGCCGCAAAGGAAGAGGAAAAAGGGGATTTAGCTGGAGCTGGTTAAAAATAGACCTTCCTTTTTAAAAACATTTATTTGAAGTTCAGGGATACATGTGCAGGTCTGTTACATAGGTAAACTTGTGTCATGAGGGTTTGTTGTACAGATTATTTCATTACCAAGGTATTAAGCCTACTACTCACTTGTTATTTTTTCTGACCCTCTCCCTCCTCCCACCCTCCAGCCTCCAATAGGCCCCAGTGAGTGTTGTTCCCCTTTATGTGTCCATGTGTTCTCATCATTTAGCTCCCACTTATAAGTGAGAACATGTGGTATTTGTCACTGCATTAGTTTGGTAAGGATAATGGCCTCTAGCTCCATCTATGTCCCTGCAAGGGACATGATCTTGTTCTTTCTTATGGCTGTGGTACATATACACCATGGAATACTATACAGAATATTACCTTTTTATTTATTTATTTTTGAGATGGAGTTTTGCTGTGTTGCCCAGGCTGGAGTGCAGTGGCATGATATTGGCTCACTGCAACCTCTGCCTCCTGGGTTCAAGCAATTCTCCTGCCTCAGCCTCCCAAGTAGCTGGGATTACAGGTGCCAACCACCATGCCTGGCTAATTTTTGTATTTTTAGTAGAGATGGAGTTTCACCATGTTGGCCAGGCTGGTCTTGAACTCCTGACCTCGTGATCCACCCTCCTTGGTCTGCCAAAGTGCTGGGATTACAGGTGTGAGCCACCATGCCCGGCCATATTACCTTTTTAAAACGCACGCAGGCATATATTGTTTCATTTAGTTGATTATGCACTGTTTGACTAAATTTGATAGGTGACAGGCAGAGAAGAAACTACTTGGCTTAGCCCAATTGAATTCTTGTCTCTGAAAAGCAAGACCACATTCCAAACATCATACTGCAAGAGCTATTTTTACATTAGCCTCATATCTGATGCTAGCTTAATAGTCTGGATATGTACACTGAAATTGCAAAAGGAAAGGAGAGTAAGCAGACTCAGACTATGTGCCAAGGGCTTTGTATTTATTATCTCATTTTATCTATAAAAAGGAAAATTATTGGGCACATGATGTTGACCCCATTTTAGAGATGAAGTAATCTATGTTTCTAATAATCAGGTGACTTCCCAAGGTCACAGCTCTTAGTAATGGAGCCAGAATTATAATCTTCAGCTTTTGGATTCTTCCCACTGCAACTGGTGGTCCTATGTTATACTGGAGACCATGGAAATACTAGCAAAGACATCCATGTACGGGCAGGTGGGGATGGACAGATGTTCATGTGTCACCACACACTCAAAGGTAGAATGTCTCAATGTTGTGCGATACAAATGTGGCAATGGAGCCATTTTATGTCATTATACTCAGGTTCAACTTCTTAAAGGAAAGTTTTACCTTTTTTTCTTGGGGGGGAGGGGAAACTATCAAAATGGAATGGTGGGGCCTCTGGCCCTTAAACTGAGTTGCAGAATATGTGATTTGCATGCAATTCCTGGGAGGTGGGGGAGGAGGCCAACCGGCCCAAGTCTCCATGGGAGTTTCTTATGATACACGTAACTTGTTTTTCCCTTTCACTACCAAAGCGACATATAGTTATTATAGAAAATTAAAAAAAAAAAAAGGCAAACAACAAAACAAAACTCAACTAGCCACATCATCTAAAAATAGGTATTCTTTACAACCTGGTGAATATTCTTATATTCTTTTTATACACATGGAAGCACACAGATTTTTTTGGTGTTATTTTTATTATTTATATTATTATTATTATCTATTTTCATTTCTTCTGAAAAATGGGATACTTGTGTAGAACGTGCAGGTTTGTTACATAGGTAAATGTGTGTCATGGTGGTTTGCTGCACCTATTGACCCATTCTCTAAGTTCCCTCCCCTCACCCCTCACCCCAAAATAGGCCCTGGTATGTGTTGTTCCCCTCCCTGTGTCCATGTGTTCTCATTGTTCAACTCCCACTTGTGAGTGAGAACATGTGGTGTTTGGGTTTCTGTTCCTGTGTTAGTTTGCTGAGGATGATGGCTTCCAGCTTCATCCATGTCGCGACAAAGGACATGATCTCATTCCTTTTTATGGTTGCATAGTATTCCATGGCACACACAGATTTTTTTTAACCTAAGTAAAGCTCCTCAGATTTATTGCTTTTAATTTTTCTGTGTCTTAATTTAAACAATAAAATAATTCCTTTTACCTTGAAGTAGTTCATTCTAACTGAATTATGAAATAATCAGACATAGTTTGGGCTATGATGGAAAGGGCAACCATGCTTTGTTTTTCCCCAAAGGGTGACTTTGCCAGCTGGGTTGATGTCCCTGGATCTGTTCTGCCATTATTTACTAGACAGAGTCTCTGACTAATACCCTGTGATCTAATCACTGTCATCAGCCCATCTGTAGACACAACAGAATGCAAATAAAATATCTGTGTAACCTATATTGGGTTGTTCTTCCCTCTTAGACTCATACATTTAGAAATTTTTATGTTTTTTCCCCTCCACAAGCACAATATGTCTTCTCCTCATCATAGATAGATGCATTTTATTATGCATCATGAGCAAATGCCAAATATTTGTAATGTTTCATTTAGTGGTATAATTACTACAGTAATAGAACATCAGAGCTGGAAGGGACTTAATTTAATTAGCTCATTTTACAGGTGGTAAAACTGAGGCTTAGGGAAGACAGGAAAAGCAAACACTGTTTATTAAATACCTAACATATAACAGAATCTATGCATATTTGTTTCATTTGAAACTATAAACCTATGAGTTAGATATTATTGCCACCAATTTATAAGAAATTAAACCTCAGAATGATCAAAAACTGACCGAATACCACACAACTATGAAGAGGTCAAGCCAGGATTCAAACATGAGTCTTTCTGGCTTCACAGCTTTCCCCTACAACATCCTGCCTTTCTGGAGAGAAATAGCTTAGCTAAACCAGATGGAGGTAGATGGTAGCAGAGCAGGAGCCAGAACCCAGTTTCTCAATGTCTCATCCGTGCCCATATCTCTGCATCCTGTTGTCTTCTTGTATATGGGGCTCAAATGGGATTAAAGCCCCTGCAGCCTTTCCCTCTGAAGTTATTTTGCAAGTAACCAAGCCCAGAAGTTTGCCACGCAAAGATATATCCTATTATATATCACTGGTGTGTACACTGAATATGAATTAGAAATACTAGAACCTTTAGATTTCAAATGACATCATTAATTACAGCAACTATATTGAAAATCAGTCACATGGAAGATATAAAATCAAAATATATGAGTCTTCATGTTACCTGTACTATCAAATAAGATTGGAAAAGTGACTTATATATCTAAAGAAGGAATGCTGAACATTTAAATAATAGAAATCTGCTTGAGTCTCTGCCCAACTCAGTTCAACATACAAAGCCTGAAGCACATTTTCTTTTTCTGCATCTAGCATGATTTAGCAGCCAGCCCCCAGCCCCTCTGCACAGTGTCTACTTTAAGAAACTGGGAGGAAAGGAAGCAACGAACATTTGTTTCCCGCCTACCATTTGTCAGGCTCTATGTTAGGTGTTTTGCATTTATTATATAATGTTTTATCCTCCCAAGGCCCAGTGAGAGAGTTTATTTTATTTTGAGTTTACATATAAGGAAACCAAAGCTTGGAGAGCTCACTAACTTTTTTACAAGGTCTAATAAGCTTGGGAATTATGCCAAGGTTTAATTTCTCAGCCACAGCCTTGCTTGGAGCTGGCTAGTAATAATAGTCTTAACACAATAAATGTTTATCAGGAATTTCCTTTGCCAAAGATTATGTAAATTATATGTCTGAATCCTTGTAATGGCCCCAAGTTGTAGGTACTATGTTAGTCCCATCTTATAGATGTGTAAGAGGTAAGCGACCTGCATGAAATCATGCAACTATTAAGTATGACATTTGGATACAAACTCAGGAGGGCTAACCTCAAAGATTGTGCTGTTAGCCATTACTTCCTATTGTCTGGAAGAAAAATAATATCCATATTATTTTGTTAATATATTCATACAAAGTGAAAATTATAATCTGCCACAAGGTGAGCAGAGACAAAGGAAGAGAGGTACTACACTCTCATGGTGGTACTGGAGACGGTAATAAAAACATTCCAGCCATAGAGGATGGGCGGAGTTTAGCTATGTTAAGATGGGAAGGAAAAGAAAGGTTTTCCACTGGAAAGATTTGTACTGTCATTTAATTTTTGTTTTCTCTCTTAAAATTTGCTAATAGTTCAATCAAACTGGTTAAGATTTCAGTTTTCTGATAGACATAGATAGTATTTGGCATTAACAATTGATGCTCTGAGTCCATTGTGAACCCACAGTTACTACTTTTCTATTGCTGCATATCGAATTACCCCAAAACTTAGTGACTTAAAACAACAAACCCACTATCTGACAGTTTCTGTGGGTCAAGAATGAAGGAGAGTCTTAGCTGGGCTGTTCGGGTTTAGGGTCTGAGGTGACAGTCAGGGGGCTGGCTGGGGCTGTAGTTAGCTGAAAAATTTGAGGCTTTCAAGTTAAATAAGTCATGTGGTTTATGCCCATGACATCTAGCAGGAGGGTTTGATGCCTTGTTACACGAGCCTCTCCATAGGCTGCTGGTGTATCTCATCATGTTGCCACTGACCTTCCCCAAAGCAAGATCCCAAAGAGGAAGCAAGGCAGAAGCCACAAGACATTTTATGTTTATGACCTAACCTCAGAAGTGATATACCATCACTTACAGTATATTCTTGTGGTCACAGAGACCAAGCCTAATTCAGTGTAGGAAGAGACTACACAAGGGCATGAGTGCCAAGAGTAGGGGTTCATCAAGGGCCATTTTGGAAGCTGGCTACCGCAATACACATGTTTTTACAGGGGCAGGACAATTTCAAAAGAGGGAACATAGCTCATGCATGTAAACAGTTCTTGTTAATATGTCTCACATCATCAAGTGGTTTCAAATTAGGCACAATATTGCACAATTATGTAGGCTCTCTGGGAAAGAAGTCACCATACCAGTGTTACGGTAGCTATTGGATTGTCTTGCATTCATCTATATACAGGCAACAAGAAAAGCTAGGTATTCACACTTTAGAGAAGAGTTAGAGCAAAGTCAATATTAGACCCGTATTGTTATAGGAAACAGGGCTGGCTTCCATCTCTTTGGGAGCTACGTCCTTCAAGGTATGGCTGCACAAGTTGTGGACTTGACTCTTTCTATAAAGTGAATGATGTATCCCTGAAGCTGTGCAACATTAAAGACCTAAGTTGGGGCCCAGGGGAACACAGTAGAGCTGGAATCCTGAGCTGCAATAGCAGAAACAAGGCAGCCACTTCCTCTCCCCGTGTAGCCCACAGAATCAGCCACATAAAAAAGGGAACAAATATCAGAACTTTGTGTGGTGGACAGCTCCTTTAATGACAAGTTTAAGCAGAGAGAACTGAGATGTACCAAAAACATTTCCTCAGATGTTTTGTTTTCTAGCAAAGTATGCATATGCATAGAAAAGAAAAATGTTCCAGGATCTATGTACTAAATTTAGTTGTAATAAAAAGTACAAAAAACTTTTTGGTGTATTTTTGTGAAACCTATTTAAGATTAGCAAGTTATTACTGAAAGTTGGGTTATTATAGTTAATGATATTCATCCCCATCATTTACATTTTGTAGCTTTTCATGAATGATTTTCAATATTGCCACTATAATTAGTGATATTGTACTGGGTTTAATTGTGAGGCGTAAAAGTTCTTATATTTCTAACTCAGATGTGCAAAACGGTGAAATATACTTCATCTATACAGCCCAGATTCTAAATCTGCCTGACTAGAATATACCAGAATCAATACAAAAATTTAAAGACTGCCAGTAAGTCTAAGATATACTACCCTTAATATCAATACTGTATTTGTCCACAGCCTGTGGGACTATCTGACAATGATAATATTTCAGAGAAACTTCAAAGTAAGGATGGGGCATCATCTCTAACCTTTGGAAACGCTCCTAAATAGAAAAGAATAAACATATTTTTTTTTTACAATCACTTTTTAACTTAAAAAAAATTTAAAAATCAGAAATTTGCAAAAATGATATAGTACAAAGAATAGATATGTACTCTTTTCTCAGGTTCACCTATTACAAATTGCTTCTTGGTCTTTTGGCTAAGATCAAGTGTAGATTCACCTATTAATAAAGTCTTACTCCATTTGCTCTCGCTTGTCTCTATTGATCTATTTGTCTAGAGAGGAGTGTAAAAGCATGTGTGTGCGTGTATGTGTGTGTACATACACACACATATAATATATACACACATACACACACGTTTATACACTATGTGTGTATATATGTATATATACATCTGTATGTATTCTAGTATAAGCAAGAGCCAGGCTGGGCGTGGTGGCTCACTCCTGTAATCCCGGCACTTTGGGAGGCCGAGGCAGGCTGGTCACTTGAGTTCAGGAGTTGGAGACCAGCCTGGCCAACATGGTGAAACCCCGTCTCTACCAAAAATACAAAGATTAGCCAGATGTCATGGTGTGCGCTTGTAGTACCAGCTACTCAAGTGGGCTGAGGCAGGAGAATCCCCTTGAACCTGGGAAGCGGAAGTTGCAGTGAGTCGAGATCACGCCAATGCACTCCAGCCTGGGCAACAAGAGTGAAACTCTGTCTCAAAAACAAACACAAAAACAAACAAACAAAACCAAGAGCCTTCCCCATCCTCAACTTATTTATATTATTTATGATTTTTGAAACCACTTTTAATCTATCCATTTATTATCAAAACTAATGAGTACCCATATATAATGGTTTATTATTCACTAGTGGACGTCATTATTTTTGTGTTCAAATTGTTCCAGATTGGACCCATATAAGCCCCTTCAAGTTGACTGCTGCATTCTTGTGACACGTCCTCTGCATTTTGGGGAATGCTGTTTTAACAAGACATAGTAAAGCTTAACTGTCCACAGCAAGAAGCCCACTGTCAACATTCTTTTCTTATGCCTTACATATACTTCCAATTCAGTTATCTGCTGTTCTGTTATTTTTAATGCAGCGCAAAATGCTGGGAGCTGAATCTTTAAAAGATCATCGTTATCACAAATAGATATAATGATAGCCTAAAAATAAGGGTGAGACACACCTAAAAAAAAGACAGAATTTTGAAATAGTGAAATACTGATATGTATAAAGATAGCCCAAGTCATCATTACATTATATTAATTGATTAATTAAATTTCATATTTATTAATAGTGTGTTTTTCTAAGTATTGGTACTTACCTTAATTCTTACCAGTAATTCTCAAACTGATTTCTGCATCTTTATAAGTTGGAAGATTTTTATAAATAAATAAATTATTTATTTATTTTTGAGACAGGGTCTCACTCTGTTGTCCATGCTAGAGTGCAGTGGCACAAAAATGGTTCACTGCATACTTAAACTCTTGGCACAAGTGATCCTCCTGTCTCAGCCTCACCAGTAACTTGACGACAGGCACGTACCACCATGCCCAGCTAATGTTTAAATTTTGTAGAGATGGAGTGTTGCAATGTTGCCCAAGCTGGTCTCAAACTCCTGGGCTCAAGCAATCATCCTGCCATAGCCTTCCAAAGTAAATCCAAAGGGATTACAGGCATGGGTCACTTCACCGGGCCTTATTTTTCAATGATATATAACATGTGTAGAGCAACATGCACAAATATAAAATGTGTGATTTGAACTTTTACAAAAGTTATCACCTTTTCTAAAAATTACAACCATGACCCAAATCCACATACAATTTCCTACATTTCAAAAGATTTCTTTGTGCCCCTTCCAAGACATGTCTCTCATCAACCTTTTATTATGATATTTGAGATTTGCTTATTCTTGAACTTCATGTAAATGGAATCATGTGATATGTAGTCTTTCGGGTCTGGCATCTTTTGTTTGACATCATATCTAAGAGATTCGTCCATGTTGCTGCCTGTAGCAGTAGTTGTTTTTTGTTTGTTTGTTTGTTTGTTTTTTATGTCTGACACTGTATGAAGACATTACAATTATGTTTACAGATTTTCTTGTTGATGGATTGTTCCCAGGTTGGGGTCATTATGAATAAATCTGCTGTGGACCTGCTGGTTCATGTCCTGGGTCTAGTATGTTTACCCATGTTTATGTAAACAAAGTCTTCCAAGGTGATCTTTACAAGTTATGTTCCCATCAGCATTGCATGGATGCTCCATTTCCCCCTTATTCTCGCCAATAATGGCATTAAGCGATTTTAAAATTTTAGCCAGATTATAGCTTCATTGAGGCTATAATTTGAATCTAGCTTTAAGTAATGTTGCGGAGTATCTTCTCATACGCTTATTTGAACATTTGAAAATCATTTTTTGTATGAACTGTCTGTTCAAGTTTTTGGTCCATTTAAAAAAAATTGGATTGAGCTATCTTTTTGTTGCTGTTTAAGGAGATCTTTTACATATTCTGGTTATAATTCCTTTGTTACATATGTATTGAAAATATCTTCTCCCAGTCTGTGGCTTGCTTTTCCAGTCTCCTAATGGTGTCTTTCTCATTTTTGTTTCTTTTTTTCTAAGTGGGCATGTAGTTTATTTTTACCAAGTTGTTGAATATATAAACAGAAAGATGCTTGTAATATTTTTTTATATCCTTTTAATAGTTTTAGAATCCATAGTGATAACTCCTATTTAATTCCTGATATTGATGATTCATATCTTCCTTTTATCTTTACAAGTCTTGCTAGGGCTTAAGTAATCATTGTTTTTTTGGAAAAATGATATTTTTGTGTCATTTATTTTTCAACTCCTAAAATTTTTAATTTCCTTGACCTGCTTTTATCTTTATTAACTCCTTCCTCCTGTTTGCGTTAGATTTATTTTTCTTTCTTCTTTTAAGTTTCTAAGATAGAAACTTACCTTATTGATTTGAAATATTTTCTCTTATCTAAATAAACATTTAGTGCAATAATGCCCAAACCAGCACTGTTTATCTCACATACTTTAATATGTTACATTTTTAATAGTGTCTTATGATGAACAGAAATTCTTAATTTTAATGGCATTGGCATGTCTATCTAGTCTTTTGTGATTAGTGATTTTTATGCCCTGCTTAAAAATTTTTCGAAGGTCGTGAAAATATTCTTTTATGAAAAATTTTTCTTTTAGAAATGTTGTTATTAACCTTTTATATTTCAGTCCATGATCCATGTGGAATTTAGTTTTGTGTGTGGCAGGGATCAAGGTTTATTTTCTTCCACCATATATATACTTGTGTAACCACAAACTACTTCTTGAAAAGTCCATCCTTTCCCCATGATCTTGTAGTGGAATCCTTGTCATAGTCAAGCGACTGTTCATATCTAGGTCTGTTTGTAGATTCTGTATGCTCTTCTGTTGATCTATTTATCTTACTTTCTTTTTATGTTCTATGTCTTTATAATAAGTCTTGATATCTCCTACTATAATCCTCCAACTTTATTCTTATTTGTCAAGATTGTGCTGGTCTTCTCCCTCTGCATTTTCATATACATGTTAGAATCCGCTTGTTAAATTCCAAAAGAAGAAAAACAAGAAACCCCACTGAGATTTCGATTGGAATTACACTGAACCCATAGGTCAATTTGACAAGATTGATGCCTTGATCATATTGTGTCTTTCAATCCATGAGCACGATTATTGCATATTATCTCACTTTTCACTTACTCAGGTCTTCTTAATTTTTTCAGTAATGTTTTATAGTTTTTCATGCAGAGGACTTGCTCATCTTTTAAAAAATTTATTGATAGATATTTGATGGTTTTGATGCTATTGTAAATGGTACTTCAATTTTTTCATTTTCTAATTTTGTTAATATATAGAAAAAATGATTTTGGGGGGGTTTGTCTGTTTTTATAAAGTGAAAGCAAGTTAAGAAAGCAAAGGAATAAAGTAATGGGTACTCCATCGGCAGAGGCATGGGCCACTCAGCTGCTTATACTTACTGTTACTTCCTGATTATATGCTAAACAAAGGGTGGATTATTCACGTGTTTTTGGAGAAAGGGGTGGGAAGTTCCCAGAGCTTAGGGCTCCTCTTCTCCTTTTTAGACCATATAGGGTGATTCTGGATGTTGGTATGGCATGTGTAAACTGTCATGGCTCTGATGGGAGTGTCTTTTAGCATGCCAATTCATTATAATTAGTGTATAATGAGCAGTGAGGATGACCAGAGGTCAATCTGGTTGCCATCCTGGTTTCGGTGGGTTCTGGCTGACTTCTTTACCACAACCTGTTTTATCAGAAAGGTCTTTGTGACCTGTATCTTGTGCCAGCTTAATATCTCTTCCTGTGACTTAGAATGCCTAACTTTCTGGGAATGCAGCCTGCTAGGTCTCAGCCTTATTTTACCCAGCCGTTATTCAAGAAGGATTCGCTCTGGTTCAAATGCCTCTGACATTCCCCCCTCCCTTTTTACAAGGGAACCCTTAATCCTAAGGTTTGTAGAAGGACAAAGATCCAGCTTCCATAACTTCTTCAGGTTGAATAGGGGTGGTGATATTCTTAATTATTAGGGTCTCTAGTACTCAGGGTAGAGAGGAGCACAGTTAGAAAGCATACACATGGCAAGAGCCATTCATAACTCTCAGATCTGACAAAAGATGATATTTGGAAGAAGAATAAGTGTTCAGTTTAATACAATATTCAGTAAGCTTATCCTGCATTCCTACACAAAGAGTACAACAGCAAATATATTCCACAACAGTAAAGGAAAAGTATTCCAAATAAACTAAATAAGAAGGCTTTCCATGAACTGGGCAATTGTTGGAACCAACCTGATATCGAGTCACTAGCTGATTCCAATATGTGCCCAGAATTAGAGTATTGATCCAGATTGTTGCATTACCCATCCCTTTTGTTTCTTCTGAGCAGCACCCAGAGATCACTGGTTAGTTCACAAGAATAAGCAGGGTTAGTCTAAATTGTAGGGGGGAAAAATATAAAAACAACTGATGAGACTAGAATCTAATAACAGGTGAACCATAGTTCTTGAAACATAATTTTTCTCTCTCCAGTCTCCCACTTTTGCTAAAGACAAATCATGATAGAACCAATTTGTTTGCCAAAGTAAATCTTAGTCTTATACTTGCCCTGATTATTTGTATGAAGTGCAGCAAGAATAATTACTTTTCACAAAGGCTTTTAAATTGACTTCGATGGAACTTTATTCCATAAAGAAACTCAGATAAGAGTTTTCTAAAGTCGAGTCCAGCCATAGCTTTGTACCATTAAATATCTATATGATTCCTCTCTTCTTGAGGTCCCTAGAAAACCTGGGGCTGCTAGGCCTGTCAGAAAGTGTTATTCTTTACTTACCACAAGTCAGGAGCCCTGTACAGGTACTATGTAGACAAGGTATGAGGCCAGTTTTCCCAAGGGGCTTTTATTGGCTCTATAAGTCGAATTTGCTTCCTTAAAGGGAACCACGCCATTCCCATCAAAGCCTTGGTAAAATAACTAGTTTCTCCAATTGTGTCCTGTTGCAAAAGAAAGCAGATTCTTATTGCACTTATGCAAACAACTATATTGCCGTAAGTTAAGAATATTCACAAATAGTTTCTAAATTTTGGAGAAATCAGGAAGAGAGAAAGAAATGTACTCCAAATTTCGCTCACAGGAATATACTTTACTCAATCGTTAAAAGCTGTCAATAAAAAGAAAAGTTTCCTTGATTCCAAAATCAGCCAATCAGTGCTGCAATCTATTTCCTTTAGGTCTGGAGTCTTCTCAGTATCATCCCTTCATGGTTCATAAGGAAGATGTTACCAGAAAGGGGTCCCGATCCAGACCCCAAGAGAGGGTTCTTGGATTTCACCCAAGAAAGAATTTGAGGCAAATCCATAAAGTAAAAACAAGTTTATTAAGAATCCAAAGGAATAAAAGAATGGCTACTCTGTAGGCAGAGCAGCAAAAATATGATGTTGTAAGCTGATATTATATCAATGACATTGTGAAAATTGCTTATTTCTAACAGTCTGTGGATTCTTATGAATTCTATAGGTATAAAATCATAACATAAATCACTAATAACAATTTTATTCTTGCCTTCCAATCATTATATCTCTAATTTTTTTTTACTTGCCTTACTTCTCTGGCCAGGACCTCCAGTATAATGTTAAATAGAAGTGGTGAGAGTGGATAGAGTTGAGAGTCTTTTGAAAATCTAGGTACACAGGTCCCATCTCCTCAAATTCTGATACAGTAGGTTCAGATTGGGGGCCTGCAAAATGGACATTTTAACAAGTATTGCAAGTGATTCTGATGTAGGGGTGTCCTAGAAACACACTTTGAGTAATATTTTTAAAGGGTAAGATTTACTCACTTGAAAATTTTTCTTAATGGGGATGGAATATCACATCCTTCTTTCTCCCTCCCCTTCTCACCTCCATCCTCTTCCACAGCAGATGTGTATGAAGTGTAATTTTCCTGAGCACTCTATTGGGCTGCTGCTTTTTCTTTGGCTGTAGTTCTGGATTTAACATACATTTAAGAGTCTACAGTGTTAAAATGTTGACTGGTTTTAGGAAAAGAAAAAGAGAAAATGCCTTCTTCCCAAGTCAGGAGTCATATTTAGAAAGAAGCAATCATGGGTGGCGGTGCAGGGTTGGGGGGGGGGGTGCATAAAAACTACATTTGGAAGTCATTGAGGTTACAGTTGAATTCAATGCTTCTGTACAGACACCTAGATCCACATATGCACACATATAAACAATCATGTGGGTGTTGCCACATGATGGAAACAGCATGAGGGGGAAAAATAGATTCTAAAGGATGCAGAGTTACATAAAATAGACTTAAAAAATAGGAAATCACCTGGGTAGAAGTATGGATGCCATGTGGTTTTCTAAATATAATTCATTACAAAGGACTGATGTATTTTCTTAGATTAAGAGACAAAATACACCACAGATATTTATGGAAAGCAAAGATACAAGAATAGCTACAAATAATACTAGAGTATTGGAGTTAGGCAGTGCCTTTAAGATCATGATATCTGACTCTTGCATTTTTATAGTGGAGGTGAATGGGACCCATGCTGGTAGAGTGACTTGCCCAGTGTCACTTGGGTGGGGTAGTAGTACTACTGGCAGTGGCACTTACCATCTTGATGCCTGCCCCTAGGGCTCTTCCACTGATGTCATGCAGCCAGATGTTTTATGATAAGAGGTCATGAATATGAAAGGAGTGCCAGAGATTAAAGAATGTGGAAATATTGGGACAAGCCCATAAAAGTGAGTCCTTTGTATAGGCTAGCAGGGGATGCATAAAAAGGGACTGACTGACTCTGTGTGGAACTGTTATGAAGACTAAGGAAGAGTATGAGAAGAGAAAGGCAAAGTAAAAAGAGAATAGAAAAAAATTAGATGAAAGACAAAGAAAAAGAAAGTAAATCACACAAGTCAAGAAATGGAAGATAACAATTAGAAATAAAAATGTGATAAAAAAAATTCAAGACTGGACACAATGGTTCAGGCCTGTGATGCCAACACTTTGGGAGGCTGAGTTGGGTGGATTGCTGGAAACCAGGAGTTTGAGACCAGCTAGGTCAACATGGCGAAACTCTGTCTCTACAGAAATTACAAAAATTAGCCAGGCTAGATGGTGGCATGTAGCTGTGGTCCCAGCTACTTAGGAGGTTGAGGTGGAAGGATTGCTTGAGCCTGGGGAGGTGGAGGCTGCAGTGAGTTGAGATTGCATTACTGCACTCCAACTTGGGTGACAGAGCGAGGGCCTGTCTCAAAAAGCACACGGAGATAAATGTAGTATTTCTATGCCCATTTTTGTCAAAAGTTTAGCTATCTGGAATTATTTCAATATAAAATAGCCTATAATGAAATAATACAAAGGTGCATTTAAAGTCCTTTGAAGAAGGATAAACCTAAAGTGGTAGCAATATTAAGTTCCTAATCCTCTAAAATGTTAAATGAATAAGAAACAGAAATTCAAAGATGTACTTCTCTGAAATGGTAGAGCTAAGTATAGATATTTCTCCAGATGACTTTATCATTTTTCCAGAGATGTGGCTGATGAATGAGAGTACAAAAGAATGGGGAATTCCAAATTCTGAACAATCAAATAGATTGCATTAATTCACAGGAGGCACCATTTATACAGGATTTAGAATTGTTTATTTCCTTACATTCTATACTTCCTTAAGAACCTGAACCTGATTGTAACCAATAGATTGGTTTACAGCCTGTTAGTCCTTTAACAGTATTAATGTTCATAATTCATTTGATGAGCCATGGGACTCTGTTGCACCTCTTGGAAGACGAGGGCTTCACTTAAAAACTATGTTTAACAGTGATAAATGGGACATAATAATGAGGTATATGTCATAAAAAAGTGAATCTGAAAGGTGGCTAATCAGTCAAATATATATACTTAGCAAACCCAAATACTAGTTAAGGGCACAGGATTTGAAATCAGGCATACATGGATTTGGCCCCCAGTTCAGCCACTCATTAGTTATGAGTACTCACAACCTGCCTTCGCTTCTTTTTCTTCTCCTTCTTCTCTCCCTCCCTCTCTTCCTTTACTTTATTCAAAAATAGCTGTTGGCCAGCTGTGGTGGTTCATGCTTGTATTCCCACCACTTTGAGAGACCCAGGCAGGAGGAGACTTTGAGGCCAAGGATGTGAGATCAACCTGGACAACATATTGAGACCGCATCTTTACAAAAAAAAAATATATATATATATATATGTTAGTTGGGCATGGTGGTGCACGCCTATAATCCTAGCTACTCAGGAGGCTTGGGTGGGAGGACTGCTTGAGCCCAAGGAGGTCACAGCTGTAGTCAGTTAAGGTCACGCCACTGCACTCCAGCTTGGGAGACAGAGAGAGACCTGGTCTCAAAACAAACAAACAAACAAAACTGCTGCACATTTCATTACTATATGGTGGGTTCATGCCATAAACTAATGAGCTAGTCACTTCACATTTCTGAGAGAGAACAGGAAATGATTATAGGTAAGAAATTTGTGGTGTGTCACTTAAGCTAAGGTGCAGATGCAAAAATGAGCCAGCTTTGTTGGGGTGGCTCCAAGCAGAGTGGAGGTAAATAATGGGAGATGAGGATGGGAAAGACAGGTTGTAGAGGGCCCTGAATGCCAGAATAAGCAGTTTCAGATTAACACAGAGAACTGGCCAACAATTAGAAATCAGATTAGGGAGATAGCCTAGCAAAGGATGGGATTATTTCAAGAATGATGGATTACTAAGTATTTCAGAGAAGCCAAGAAATAATTAGTTTTGACTATTAGGACATTGATGGAAGGCTTTTAAAATAACTTTGGTTGCGTGGTGAGGAAAGAAACCAATGATGGGGATGAAAGGACGAGATTGGAGTGTAAACACAGAGACTGATGGCCAAGAGTTCCATGGGAAGGTTAAACAGAACGGGAAGGAAACAGTATGGTACAGACAGAGGAAGCAGCAAGGCCAAAGGCAGGTATATTTTTCCTAAAATGAGTAGTTACTGTGCATGTGTGAAGGTAAAAGATGAAGAGAGAAGAAGATTCTAGAATGAGAAAAGGCAAGTGGAGAATTAGAACTGACCGCTGAAGTAGAGAGGGAGGGCTTGCACACTCAGATCAGCACTTCCGCCGAGTCCACACTGAGATGCCCTTTGTAGCAGGGAGGGAACCAAGGTAGGATTTATCTGTGTACTCCAGGTGGGCACTTACTAGATAGAAGAGTGGCAAACTCCGGCCACAAAAAGACTAAGTACTTAACAGCTGCAGAAAAACAAACATGAAAGGGTTTAGCCCATCAATAGGTTCAGCAGGAGCATCAAACCATTCTTATTCACACCCTAGAAACCTTTCTAGGTTCTTCTGCTGTGTTACAGGGAGGGTTGCAGGTGGTAGTGCAGGCATTCAAAGAAATGTAAAGTCCCCTTGATCACCTCTCCTGCAGAAACAATGGTGCCAGGTTGTAGAGGTTACAAGTCCAACCCAAACACTATTATTTGTGCTCTAAGTGACCAAATAAAGAGGAATGCGGTTAAAATGAATGGGTACTCATGTAGAGATAAACACATCCCAGAAGTTAGTGGTTAGAAAAGGCCACTCAATTCTGCATACATATGCCTACTCTACATTCAAAATACCAACTCTAGAAACATTACTGCCAAACTGCTCCCAAACTTGTAGACAATTTTCCTCCATTCCCCACCTCTAAGTTGTAAGGGGGCAGATAAGAAAACTTCTGAGGATTTCAGAAGTAGTTCTATCTTTATTTGAGCTCCTGGCTGGGAGTAAGGCAGTAGAGAGGGCTGGGCTGGGCACAATGCCCTCCTCCATGACCTGCGGGACCAGGGCTTGCACCCCAGGAGTGGTAACTCCACGCAGGAAGCTGGGACTGCTGGCGCGGCCCGCTCACATAGAGCAGCCTGTGGGCGAAGGAGACTGTAGTGTGCACTTGGACAGAGTAAGCGCGTTTGGCGGGAGAGGGCACAGTGCTGACTGGGCATCTCTGCGTTGGAGTCGTCCCTTTCGCATGAGCCTATCTGTGCCAAGGGCTGGAAACTGGGGCTGCAGGCGGGAGGCGGGGTGTCAGCCTAGAGCACTGGCCCCTTGGCCCTGTGGCTGGGAGAGGAGTCTGGGGGAGCCCCGGGCGCCAGCCAGGGACAGCCTGATCTCTGCTCCAGTCCACAGATCCTTAACGGATTTTCTTTCTCTCCCTTCACCCCTTTCTCTCCTTTGCTCTCTTTCTTTCTCTCTCCCTCTTTTTCCCCCCTTTTTCCCTCTCTTTCCCACTCCCTCCCCCCTCCTTCCCTTCCTCTCCCCTCCCCCTTCCCCTCCCCCTCCCCCGTGTGCGAGCCTCTTCCTCTCCCCTCCTCCCCCTTCCGCCTCTCTCCCTCTCCCTCCGTCTCCTTCTCCCTCTCAGCTCGCCGGGCGACCCTGCTCCTGCCTCCCACATTAATGGCGGCATCCTCGGAGGATGATATAGACCGGCGGCCCATCCGGAGAGTGCGCTCCAAGAGCGACACGCCGTACCTCGCGGAGGCCAGGATCTCCTTTAACCTGGGGGCAGGTAAGGAAGCCCCTGGCGCCGCGCCCCCGCCCCCGCCCTGCTCCCTCCCTCCCCGGCTGCTGCGCCCCCGCCCCTCCCGGGCGCCCTCCCCGCCGCCCCCCGCAGTCGGGCGCTCAGCACTCGCGCTCTTTGTGTCTCCGGTGCGCAGAGGGCGTGTGTGTGAGCTGCGCGGTGGGGGAGGGCGGCGCGTGCAGCCCCGCATCCGCCCGAGTCCCACGCGGGCTTCCCCGGCACTGGGAGGAGGAAGTGCTGTCAGTGACCACAGTGATCCCGGGAATAACCCGGAGCCCGGGCCGCGCGCCCGAGCGCAGGCTGTGGGCGCGGGGTCTGGCGAGGCTCCCCGGGCGAGGTTGGCTGGCGCGGCTACTACGGGGTGGAACTTGTTGGTGACATTCAGACTCTGTTGGCTTTGACGGGTTGACGCCACCGTTGCGGTGTTGGAGTGGGGAGAGGGGGCGGGGCTGGCCGCCAGGAACGGAACCTTTTCCTTGCACCGGGCAGCTGGGAAGCTACCGTGCTGGTCATAATAGCATGGTCTGGAGAATGCACGTTAGGTGACTTGATGATGTCCCTGGAACTGGTGCCCAAAGTGGCCCAGATCGAATTAAGTGAAAAGGGTAACTGAGGTACATGAAGGAGAGACGAAATGAGAAAGGAAGATAGGGAGGAAAGGAAGGAAACAAGGAGGAAAGGTAGTGGGGTGCCAGGGAAGAAAAGAAGGAAGGAAGGAAGGAAGGAAGGAAGGAAGGAAGGAAGGAAGGAAGGAAACAAGGAAGGAAACAAGGAAGGAAGGAGGGAAGGAGGGAAGGAAAGCAACAAAAGGAGGACTGAGGGATTCAGAGTCAAAAAATGCCTCAGTTGAGTCCACTGAAGGTTACTCAATGAGAAAAGCCCAGAATCTACTGTTCCCTCTGCTGCTGCTGCTGCTCCCAACTCGCCTCTAGAGTGCCTTACTCCTGTGTGGTCACTATCACTGGGAAGAAGTTGCTCACCACTAACTTCATAGCTCTGCCTTTTCTGAATGAATCCTAAGCTTCCGTCCTAGTTTGTTTTCTCTTCCTCTCCAAGGTCCCTTATTATTCTAGCAACTACGATAAAAGTGAGGGCATTTTCCTGAAGACTACTTTTCAAAATAAGTTTAAAAAGCAGATGATACTTTTTGCTTTAGGAAACTGAACTCTTGGAAATGGGACTAAATCGAACCAAATGTGTGTGTGTGTGTGCATGGTGCATGTGTTGGAGCAAAGAGAACCTTCAGATGATGGGTATTTTATGCCCTGTTGAGAAGTTTCAACAAAAGAGAAAACTGCAGAGAAAAACAAGATGCACTGACTAAGCAACCATACCCTATGGCTGGAAGAATGGTAACTGAATGTGCCAAAGTGACCAACTGCCTTGGAATATAATTTTCCTGTCTTGATGATTTGTTGTTTTAATCATGTATATCTTGTCACTTCTCAAATGTTTGCCTCTGGCTTTGGAGCTGAAGACAAGACAAGTTTACTTAGGAAGCTTTGGCATTTTCTATGGCATGCTGTATTACTCCATGGTTCCCACTTTGGAACTGTTAATGCCCTACTTCTGTGTTCCAGATTCAGCATATGGTTGTGAGGGGTCTTACAAAGGACCGATACAAGTTTCTTTTAGGAGCAAGATTGTTTTCCCAACCCAGTGATGTTGGAAATTAGTCTATTAATCCCTTTGCTTAGCCCAGGAGGAATAGAGCCAAAGCAGTATTTAGTAAAGGTTATTTACCTTCTACTAGTACTTTTCTAACAAAACAATAAAATAAAGCGCTAAACAAGAGTTTCAAGTTTCAGCTACTACTCAATTACATTGAGCCACTTTGTCACCAGGTTAAACCTAGTGACTTGCAATCTTTTATTCTGGTTAAATTGCCCTGGAGTCCAGTTTAAAGATTGGCTCAGACAGGACTTATCTCTATTTCATCTGGAAATAAATAAGCGAGACAAGCACTCAGTCCCTTCTACATGTCCCTTAAAATACTCCTAAAGTGGCAAGAAAGACACCAGTAAGAGAAATGCAGAGATGATATTGTTAAAGGAGGAAGGGCGTTAGCAGCCTGCTCTGTACTGCCGTCAGGGGAGCTGTCCTCCCTTGGTGGTGCTGAAGCGAGACAGAGCAGTGACTGTAAGGTGGACAGTGGAGGGATGGGTACTCTTTCCCTGCTGTGATGGAATTCCAAAGAAAATGCATAAGATCTGGCTACCAAAAACTTTCTCATCCCTCTCTACCTACATTTGCTGCCTATTTGCAATGCATCACGCCTACTGCTCCGCTGCTCAAATCGGGCGTTTATGCTCTAATTTTGCACAAACTGCTCACTCTTGGGGCTTTGTTTATTTTCCAGCTGGTTTTTGGTTGCTTCCCTAACAAAGTAAGATCCACTCGCAGAAGTGCCTTTCCCCCGCATTTAAGAGTAATTGTAACCCCTGGTTTTAAAAGCAAACAGCCTTGTTTATCTCCTTAAGCAGCAAGTTGTAATTAAACTATTAGCGTTGTTATCAGCATTGCTGAACAGAGAAGCATGCACACTCCCAGTAAATTACATAATCTGGGCATAGAGATAATTTTTTTTATGTCTTAAGCACAATTTATGAACACTTAAGCAAGGAAGCAGTCCTGTGCCCTTTCTTTCCACTCCTCTCCTGCCCCCAACCAGTTACTTATTGTTTATTCTTTCCAGATTAATGTTTTATTGGCTTAAACTATTTATGTTTAATATTTGCTTTCCCATGCCACTAATTATACATAAACCCATGTTTGATATTTTAGAGGTTTAGCAATGCTTCAAGGAAATACATATACATACATTCATTTTACTTGGTTATCATGAAATCATTAAACTAATCTGTCCAGTTGCCAAATAAAGTGGACTGGGTATTTTGAATACTAATTAAGCACTTAAGCATTTTTCAGCTACACCCTATCTCCAACAGTACTTAATAATATCATTTCAGAAATAATACCACAGCTTGAGTGAAGGATATACTTCTTCACCTACAGTGGCAAGTCAGTCAAAGAATAGCACCAAAATGTGGGTCTTTCATCAATGTATGAAGATGTTAATTTCAAGTTTCAGCTAAAATTGAGAGCATAGAGAACAGAAAGTTTCTGAACCATGACTTATTTTTCTAAGAGTCCCTTTTCTAGGTTTTTAGCTTCTGTTCAGCATTTAGTAGACACAGACATGGATAGATGATTGTTTGAAGATGGTATGAATGCAAAAGAAATTAAGTCAATATATCTGTTGAAGGTTACCCAGACACATCAAAGATTAAAACATTCAAAAAGGGATTTTTTCCCCTAAGGAATTCAAATGTGTTAAAAGGACATCCTGGAACAGAAGAGTCTGTTCGCACTATTAGTAGCAAGTGTTTCTAATTGTATTCTCACTTAGAATGAACAACACTGACATTTATCTTGTAAGAGTGTAGCCTGCTTTATGAAGTCATTCATTCACTGCATTGCAGTCAGTGCAATGAAGAGTTGCAGCTCATCTGGCAAGTACTTTCCCATGAGGGTAGTGTATTCTATTTATCTTTATATTGACAGTATATGGAGGTTTAACTGATACATAGAAGTTGCTGAAACTGAAAAACTCTATAATTACACGCTAAAGTGAATGAAAGTGTTATAGTAAGTAGAAAAATTAAGCACTTCTTATATTTCTTAAATGGATGTCAACAGAAGGAAAGCAAGTCATCCTGATGATTTAGAATAGTTTAAAACACAAAACCAGTATTAGACACTATTGAGAAAAATGTGTCCTTTTCTAATCTTAAGGAGGTTTAACTTCTGCTGATATATCAGAATTGCTTTGTATGGGGGAGATTTTAAATTAACAGTATGGTCAACACCAGCATAATTATTCTCTTTGGAAAACTGAGATCTGTTTTGGTTCTGGATGTCCACGAAGGATAGCTGTTTCTGGCCTTCGCTGGTCTCTTTTACCCTTTCAAGCCCAGAGGATAATGGCAGTCAGAACTGGCTTGCTCTGGTTTCCTATAAGGATGAATGGGTCTACCAAAAGAAGTTATAAACTAGGTCCCAGGCTACCTCTCTTCCAGCCTTATCGCTTAGCTAAATAATGGAGGTCCATGATATTGAGAAGTGACAGCTCAGAACGTGCCATCATCACTTAGCAATGAGAACTGCTTCTAGGCAAATTGTAAATATTATTGCCATGCTGATCTGAGATTGCTTCACCAACCTAAAGGTTTTGATAGGCATCCTCCTTCACTCACTCTTTTACTGAAGAATGCCAATGTGTTCCTCACTATATTTTTTGTTACTGATTGTAAATTGAAGGCGGACCATGTGGGTCTGGCTTTTATTTGGTGGCCCAAACTCTTCTTTTAATTATTGCTTCCTGTATTTGGTAGGCAGAATTCAAATGATGGATCTCACAGCTCACCAGGAGCCTCTAGTGTGGAAGTCTTCCCTCCTTCTGTGCTATATATAGTTAAAGCTAGCTAACCTGACAATCTCATTATGTCATGCATTAAGATGGTACCAGTGAAGATCACCCTAGATAGTGTAATGAATATTTAAAAGGTACAAGAAAGCAAGTACGGTTGGCCTTCGGCATTCATGGGTTCCACATCTGTGGATTCAACCAACCAGGGATGGGATATATTTTTTAAAAATGAATAGCTGCATCTGTACTGAGCATGTAAAGAGTTACTTCATTATTTCCTAAATGATACAGTGTAAGAGCTATTTATATAACATTTACACTGTATTAGGTATTGTAAGTAATCTAGAGATAATTTAAAGTATACAGGAGGATGTGCATAGGTTATATGCAAATACTACACCATTTTATGTAAGGGATTTGAGTATCTATGGATTTTGTTATTCGCAGGGGATCTTGGAACCAATCTCACGGATACCAAGGGATGGCTGTAATTAACACTATGAATAAATGGGAGGCCCTTTCCCATAAATATTTAATTTATGAAACAAATCGAACACAGAATCTATGTTGGGCAATTACATTTTCTTAGAATCTTTGGTCAGAGTATTGTTGTTTTTAAACACGTAAGTATGGTATTTACAATTATCTTATGGCTACATGGTAAATTACTTTTTTGGTTTGTCTATATATGCCTGTATAATTTAATTCTATAAAATCCCACAGAGGCGTGTTTTATAGGAAATATGTGAGGCAAGAGTCAGAAGAATTTGATTCTAATGCATCACTCTCCTAAGACCATGGGCAAGTCATTTAACCTTTTGGGGTTTGATTCACTCAGCTCTAAGATAAGGGTTTTAGATATAAAGTCTCTGAAGTCCCATTCAATCTAAAAATAAATGATACTTCTAACTCTAGCTGTATTACTGGATACATACTATACCTGATTTTATAAATAGTCTTATTTGTTGTATAAAACATATAAAATAGCCTCATTACCATAAGAATGAAAATATTTGATCACAGCAAAGTTATGGAAATTTTTGAGTTAAAAGAAGAATGAATATTATATAGGCACATTTATATACAAAATATTAGTTTAAATATTTTTAATTTGAATATTCAGGGATTAGAGCCTTAATACAGTTGATGACCTCTAGATATTTGTTGTGTAATAGAATAAGGTATTAAAGAAATTTTAGCAATAAATGGAGAGTGAGGAAACTAAATACTAATTCGGCTCCTAATTGGCATTTCAAGTCTTTTAACCTGTTCTCCTTTATAACTAAAATTAAACAGGTGTGTAAGATCTATACTTCTCCTTTACCCTTTTAGATTACCAGGGAAGGTAAACATGTAGGCAGACCAGCTAAATGGCAGAATCCTACAAAGCAGCAAAGTATCTCTGGAATTCACAGAAAGAAGGATCCTAACCTTTAAGCACCGACCTAGCCATGAACTACAAAGAAACTTATTTCCCTTTTCCTTCACGGGCATATAACTGACAGGTTCATCACCTACCGGTCATAATAAATGCAACAGAGGCACATTAACATTTTCATACATAGATTCTAACACTAAAGCAAAAAAGAAATGGCAAGTTATTTATGGAGTCACTTTTTGACATATGCAACTTGAATTCATGATCGTTATTTAGAGTACAAGAATTAAAATTCAGGTGGGAACAGAAGACAATTTCTAGAGCTTTTTTTCTCCTTGAGTTCATGGGGTGAAAAATGGGAGAACATTACAGCCAATGTCTTGTGTTATATAAACAAAAGGGCCTGAAAGAACAGTTGAGATAACATTTTCTTCATTGTATGGTACAAGAGACACTCTAGTATTTCATGTTTTGTTCCTCACTTTCCTTACCCACTTTGGTAGGTGCTAAAGTGGATGTGATTTCAGGGTGGGGGAGTGGGCAATGTTGACATTTTAATTCCTTTAATTTACAAGTCTCCTGTATAATGAAGGGTAGTTAAAATAAAAGACAAAATCAATTTTATGGCCTTGTTGAATGATGACAGATTAGCATGACTTTCTACACAGTTACTGAAGGACAACAGGAATAATATCACACTAGTAGTTGTTTAACATTTGTGAATGTAAGTGTGGTGTAAAAGCCTGTAGGCTTTCTATTGATCCTTTTTGCCACCTTTGTATACATTAAACTAGCAATTCAGCAGCAGAATCTTTGATAGCAAATACCTGGGCTATAGCTGTAGATGAGACTTTAATATCCATCTTGTTTTGAGATAATTCTGAACTTTATCAATATGTTCATTTGCCATTTATAGACACAGAAAGGCCACTATTGCCAGATCTCTATCAACCAAACCACTAGGTGGTTGAATATTAAATCATGGTTTAATCAAAGGTACAGAAAAACCTGTATTATTCATGAATTTCTCTCTTATTCCACCTGGGCCCTTTTTTAGACCATTTTTTTAGACGCTTGGGATACATCAGTGATCAAAACAAATAGCATCTTATTTTCATGAATTTTTACTACCAAAAGTGGATTATAAGCAAGAAACATTAGAATATATCAGTAAATTGTATTGTATGTTATAAGTCAATGTGTTAAGACAAAAATGAATAAGGCAGGCTAAGAGGGTACAGCATATGGGAGCAGGAAGAGGAGAGGATTTCGAGACAGGCCACATGAGCAGAAGGGATTTGAACACAGTTCTTCAGTGCAGGTAAAAGAATGAACAATACCAATATGGGGTGGGGAGCAGAGTGAGGAGAGAGCTGAGGACAAGCAAGTGGAAAGGACCTAAACCAGAGTGTTCCTGGCATGGCAAGGAGACCAGTGTGGCTGGAGAGGAGTAAGGAAGAGAGATGAAGAGGGGGATTAAGAAGGAATGGAGACCAGACAAAATTTGGTCTACCTTGCAAAGACTTTGACTTTACTCTCAGTGAAGTGTAGAGCACTGCAGGGATTTGCGCATAGGAGTAACACCGTCTGATAGGTTTTTAAAAGCATCACTGGGGCTGTTGAGTTCAGAACAGACTAGAGAGGGGCACCAAAGAAGCAGAGAAGCCAGTTTGGAGGCTACAATGGAAAGCCAGAGAAATGGTGGTGGCTCCTCAGCGTGGTACAGCAGAAGCAGTGAAAAGTGGTAAGAGTCCTTGTGTATTTGAAGATATAGCCAGTACGCATTCATGATGGATTGAATGTAGGTTGTGAGAGAAGAAGAGCAAGCAGTAATTCACAGTTTTCACCTGAGCAATAGGAAGGATGGAAGGATCATTTGAGGGAGCGGAGGATTGGTCAGGAGCTCAGAGACAGACGTGTCAAGTGTAAGACCTCTATCAGACATCCAAGTGGCTACATTTAAAAAGCAGTTATGGCCAGGTGCGGTGACTCACACCTCTAATTCTAGCACTTTGGGAGGCCGAGGCAGGCGAATCACCTGAGGTCAGGAGTTTGAGACCAGCCTGGCCAACATGGTGAAACCCCGTCTCTACTAAAATACAAAAAATCATTCAGATGTGGTGACGTGTACCTGTAGTCCCAGCTCCTCTGGAGGCTGAGGCAGGATAATTGCTTGAACCTGAGAGGCGGAGGTTGCAGTGAGCTGAGGTTAAGCCACTGCACTCCAGCCTGGGAGACAGAGTGAAACTCTGTCTCAAAAAAAAAAAAAAATAAAAATAAAAAATAAAAAAATTTAAAAGCAGTTATGCAAGTCTCAGGTTAAAAATGAGGTCTGGACTGGGGGCAGTGGCTCACACCTGTAATCCAAGCACTTTGGGAGGCTCAGGCAGGCAGATCGCAAGGTCAGGAGTTTGAGACCAGCCTGACCAACATGGTGAAACTCATTCTCTACTAAAAATCCAAAAGTTAGCTGGTGTGGTGGCACGCACCTGTAGTCACAACCACTCAGGAGGCTGAGGCAGAAGAATTGCTTGAACTCAGGAGGCAGAGGTTGCGGTGAACAGAGACCATGCCATTGCACTCCAGCCTGGGTGAAAGAACGAGACTCTCTAAAAAACAAAACAAAACAAAACAAAACCCAGAAATAAATATTTAAGTTGACATTATAAGCATTTTCTCATTTACTTCTCACAATGACCCCATGAGAATGGCATTATTATTATTATTATCCTAATTTTATCCATGTGGAAATAAATCAAAGAGAAGTTAGGTGACGTAGTGAAAGTACTACAGCTAATAAGAGAAAGAACTGGAATTTGGATTCTGTTTCATATGACTTCAAAACCTGTATACTTAACAGTCATGACTTACCACAAGACCGCAAGCTTATATTACCAGCTTTTCTATGGGGTCACATTTAAAGCTTGACATTGCTAAAGGAAAGAAGAGTTGGAACTAGGACTGTATCCTACCCTAGTATTATATACTATAATACCCTGTATACCTGTATACTACCCTAGTATTAAAAAAAAAAAAAATACTGGATCCGGGCGCAGTGGCTCACACCTGTGATCCCTCCATTTTGGGAGGCCGAGGTGGGCGGATCACTTGAGGTCAGGAGTTCGAGACCAGCCTGGCTAACATGGTGAAACCCTGTCTTTACTAAAAATACAAAAAAATTATCCAGGTATGGTAGCACGTGCTTGTAATCCCAGCTACTGGGGAGGCTGAGGCAGGAGAATCGCTTGAACCTGGGAGGCAGAGGTTGCAGTGAGCCAAGATCGTGCCATTGCACTCCAGCCTGGGTGAAGAAGTAAGACTCCATCTCAAAAAAAAAAAAGAAAGAAAAAATGGCTGGGACTCACTGTGAGAAATGCACTTTATGGCGCCCCACATAACACACATACATATTTATTATAATTGAAATAAAATATTCTCCAAAATACCCTTAAGGTGCAAATTACTCTGATGTTTCTATGTTATCCTATCCCATCCCTTGCCACTCCACTCCACTCCACTGTAATATATTTTTATTATAAAAATGCTAATTACGACCTATATAAATGACTTTACAACCTACAATTTGAAAAACATTTACTTAATTGGTGGATTTCTTGGGGCTACTTCTAAATTCAGAAAAAGCATTTGCAAAAAAAAAAAAAAAATCCTACTTTGGTACTGAATGGCTGAGAGTGTGGTAAATTTATTCTCTTACCTGGACGTGAATCAAGGTGAAAAAGAAAAATCCCAAAGAGTAAGTACCGACCTAGCCCTTGGGCACAGTGGACATGGGGTCACACTGATGATACTTTTAGGGGCCAAGAAAGAAGTTTTAATTTCTTTTACAGTCAGAAGGAAAAAAAATGAATATAATCTAACCCATGGATTATATTTGTCTTGTTACCTACACAGTCCACATAGAGTTTTTGATACTTCATGTAGTGAAAGGGGCCCACAAAGGCAAAAGGACCTAGGGCCATGGAAGTCATCATGGGCCCTGCAAAGAGCGAAAGAGGAGCAGTGACAATGACCACTCTTTTCTGAGGTAGCACAGTGGTTATGAGGATAGAGCCAGACTTCCTGGGTTCTGATCCTCAGTCTGCCACTTACTGGCTGTATGACCTTGAGCAACGTGTTTAACCTCTCCCTGCCTCAGTTCTCTCACTTGTAAAATAGGACTAATGATAGTAATCATCTTAGAGAGTTGTTCTAAAGAGCAAATAATTAAATAGGTGTAAAGCACTTAGAATAACGCCTGACACATAGTGAGTGTTTGTTAGCACAAAGTGGACAATGAGGTCCTCTGTTTCACTTTCTGCTTCATGCTTGTTCTCTTCCTCCAGGATTCTACCAAAAATTTAAAAAATGATTCTTTTCTGATGACCACATCTTACTCTTCAGGGCAGACCAAATGAGTTACAAATTCAGAAACACTCACAGAAGGAGAAAATTTTCCTGCTACCCCTATTCAATCCTTCTTACTTAGGCAACAGAATGAATATGAGTAGCCCCAAATGAGAAAGGCAGTCACCCCCAGACTCTGAAAGTTACGAAAATTTACATTAAGAATAGGTCATCCTCTGAGTAAAGTTGAATGAATCAGCCTTGAAATATCTCTTGCAGATGGCCACGTGGAAATGAGAAACACCTACTGGAAATTCCAATAATCCTTTGAACTTATAAGTGTGGTGTGGAAAGGGAAATAAAAGAAGTCTAGAGAAAGAGATACAGGGAGAAGAAAAGAGGGAGGCAAAGAGAAAGGGAAGGAGAAATAGAACACAGCCTTTCAGTTTGGGAGGCCATACATATTGATCAGAAGATCACATCAAAAACAACAGAGGCCAGGCCTGGTGACTCATGCCTATAATCCCAGCACCGTGGGAGGTCGAGGTGGGTGGATCACCTGAGGTCAGCAGTTAGAGACCACCTGGCCAACATGGTGAAACCCCGTCTTTACTAAAAGTACAAAAATTAGCTGGGCATGATGGTGCACATCTGTAATCCCAGCTACTCAAGAGGCTGAGGCAGGAGAATCACTTGAATCCGGGAGGCAGAAGTTGCAGTGAGCTGAGATTGTGCCATTGCACTCCAGCCTGGGCAACAAGAGTGAAACTCCATCTCAAAACAAACAAACAAAAAAACAAACAAACAAAAAACAGAATCTTAGCTTTCTAAAGTCCAGTGGAGCCTCTTCTCTTGTCTGGATAATGGACACAAGCGTTCTGTGATGGGTTTGGAGACCTGCTGGTTCCAAAACCCAAGTCTGCTACTTGTGAATTGAATCATTTCTCTGAACCTCTGAAACTTGTAACGTGTGGATAACACTTTCTGCCTAATTTTCATTGCTACTTTGAAAACCAAATGTGAAAATGCTTTGCCAACAGCCAAGTGCCTTACAAAGGCAAGAAACAGATGTGGTCTGGGTGAATGGGACAGCTTTAGATGCCTAGCTCTGGCAAAACTAAGGCACTAAAATAAAAATGTGAAACAGACTGATTTACCTTAAAGTGTTGCCTTTGCCATGGCCAAAAACAATACGACCTAATAGACCAGAAACACTGACTCCAGCATTTAACAATTTGTACATTTAAGCCATTTCCATGCTTCCACTGTCAACTTTCATCATTATATGAAATATGGTCTCAGGATATTATGTTCCATTAGTAAGAGACACAGTGCTTGAATTTTACAAGCGTTTTTTTGAGTCACAGACACTTTTAACTTCTTAGTGTGGTCCTGACCTCACTTCATCTTTTCACTTGATAACAGTCATCAAAAAGGCACTTGGCATGAAGCAACTGTAGAAGCAACTGTATTTCCTTCTAGAACCATGTGATTTGCCATGTAGGCTGCTAGTCCAACTTAGCCCAAGGCAGACACTCAGCCAAGTAGCCAGGGAGCATCCTTCTTTTACAATCACCTCTCCCCTTTTCTTCATCCTCTCCCTCTTTCCCCAACTGAATGCCCTAATTATTTGGTTTGACATTACAAAAACACAACCCAAGGTTCAAGGCAAACCCTTCCTTTCTGAGGTGGGGAGACTTAAAGATCCCCTGTGGATCTGCAGAAGTGTAGGGCTGTTCACTACCTACCACTCAAACCATAGAATGACACAGTTTGCACAGCTGTGAAGCCAGCTGCCCTGCATTTCTTCCAGACCTCATGCCACGCTGCCTTCCAGCAACATCCTTGCTCTAGCTGCTCATGACCCTGGCTGTAATCACCGAAGAAACGACTTTTTCAATAACAAAAATGATTTCTCCCCACAGTTTTGGCGCCGGACCTCTAAATGCCTTCCATGTGTAAGGAGAGTTGGTTCTAGAAACAGTTTCTGCAGGTTAAAGTTATTCAATTGGAATAGAACAGGCAGAAGCAAATTTATGACTGGGTTTTTACTTATTTATTTATTTGTTTATTTATTTGGTCTTTGAATTTGACAGTTTAGAAGACCCTCCTAAACTATGAATTTTATTCATTTAAAAAGGCGAAATATTTCAGCCAATTGTCTGGGGCTGAAGCTGTGACAGATAAAGCAGACCACACCAAATTTTGGTAAGTCACTGCTTCTCTGTTATCCATGATTTGTGATTCCACATGATTTTCATGGGTGTATTTTATTGCATTTGACATAAATAACACTTGGTTAATAGGCTTTGAGCAAACTAGATGCTTGATACATCGTTACAACTGGGGAAAATTTCACAATGACTAAATAGTTTTTCAAGCTATAAAATGCCTGAGGTAGTTGTCTTTTAACCTCTCAAGTAAGGAGTTCATTTTAAATATGCAGGAATAAATCATTAGTGTGGTTTCTGAAATCTTAGCCAGAGATGGTCCTTACACTCCAGATACCACTCTTTCCTCACCTCAGAACTCCTCCCTGTGCCATGAAACAACCAGACAGCCTTGCCAGCAATCACTGTAAATGACACTTGGTTTGCTGTCTAGTGGATTAGAAAATTCTTCTTTGTTTTTCAAAGTTGATATACATGTTTGCATCTATAGGTCAAGTCCTTTCAGGTATCTTAAGAACATTTAAATTTCTAGAAATAAAAGATTTGCCATTGTTTGTCTTGACAGCCTAAATCTGAGTCAAACCATGTCACCACTTGATTCATAGAACAGCAGCCAGGCCAGGCGTGATGGCTAATGCCTGTAATCCCAGCACTTTGAGAGACTGAGGTGGGTGGATCACCTGAGGTCAGGAGTTCGAGACCAGCCTGACCAACATGGAGAAACCCCGCCTCTACTAAAAATACAAAATTAGCTGGACGTTGTGGTGTGTGCCTGTAATCCCAGCCACTTGGGAGGCTGAGGCAGGAGAATCGCTTGAACCTGGGAGGCGGAGGTTGCGGTGAGCTGAGTTTGTGCCATTGCACTCCAGCCTGGGCAACAAGAGGAAACTCCATCTCAAAAAAATAAAATCAAATCAAAATGAAAAAAAAGAACAGCAGCCAAATAAATGGCAACATATGTTAAGTCTAAGACCAACTGAAACCATCCACAAAAAAAAAATACCAGGTCAACACAAAGTAAGCTCAAATCAACCTTAAACTCACTTCGTTGGCCTCTGGGTTATGGCTCATATAACATGATCTGTATGAACAATTTCTGTTGTAAAGCTACCTCATAAAGAAATATATCACCTATGGAGTCCTTTCATAAACCCAATTATAGGAACAATTCAGCAGAGTTATAGCTACTGGGATCTGGGTTCTACCTCCTCCATGGCTTATTAAAGACAGTGAAGTGAAAATATTGAGGTGAGAAAGAAACAATGACTGAATTTAGCCAACACAGAAAAGACTGGCATAATTACTCAACCAGGCATAACTTTAGTTCTCTCCTCTATTGCTGTGTTTCCAGATTCATTTATTATAGATGTTTCATCCTAAGTAAAAGCTATAAGCAGCCCTTTTATATACAAATATGAATGTCATGTCAGTATCTCACCAATTTATTTGGACAAAATTGTGCATGATTCATTAAAAAATCAACTGGCTATTTAATCATCATCACAGTTTAAATTTAATCATCACAGTACTTTGTTAACTAAGATCTTTGGTGGCAAGGGGCAGAAGGAAAATAAGAATAGTGATTAATAAAACATATTATTAATTAATAATTAATAAAAATATATTGTTTGGAAAGAAAAAGCCCAACTGAGAAATATGTGATTTCTTTTAACCTTATACTAAAGCTGAAAGCAGAAGGTATTCATACCAAATTTGTTGTTCCACACAGAGTTGAAATGGTAACACTAATTTGGAAAAGAAATAACATGTTATAATAAAAAGGCACAGAAGGGGTCCAAGAAGAGAAGTAGATGTTAACACACAAATGAAAACTTTTCTGCTGCCAAGACTTATCATTCAAAAGTAGAGGGAAATGAGAATCTTGCTATGAATACTAGTGCATTGATTCAAGTTTTTACTGCATTTGCTGCACACAAAGTATTGTGGAGCAAATGTGCATTAAAACTAATATTACTGTGTATTAAGCCTAGTGCAATTTTCTTTCCAGTTGCTGATTGCCACAGGTCTTTATTCTCTGTCAATCTCTGAAAAGCTCACATAGAACCTAATAGTCATAATGAATCTTGGGCACAGTCTCGTATCTTTTCTATATTAGAACTAGTTTCATTTCTCTTGTGGTTTTTCTTGGTGACTTAAGAAAAAATAATGGTGTTATTTATGTGGGTTCATAAAAACATTATTATTTTTTCCCTGAAGTCCTTCGTTTCTGTAAACCTCTTGCTGAGGTTCAATTATTTTTCTCCCCTGAGTGGGAGAACATGGTTTCAAGGCTTGGGTTCTCGTAACTTCTTTCATTACTTTCATGGCCCTGCTTAGGATATGGATAAAATTCCTTATGGTAGTGAAGGTTTAGAGGCTGTACAATCAGGAGCAGATGAAAACAGCGGTGTTGAAAGTAAAAGGTAGAGTTCTAGCCTTCCTTGGGAAGTGCATGAACTTTGCAATCTATCATTATGCACAGAAGGAGAAAATGTCTAGAGTTCATGGATACATATGGGAGGTGCTCTGGTCAGGTGAAGGTGAAATGATGGTCTGAGTTCTCCTGATGGTGCTGGGAAGCATTGCAGTATCAGGAGATAAGTGTGGATTTGAGGCATAGAAGTGGGTTTGAATTCTGACACTATTGTGCAATTATAGAGCAAGTTTATTACCTTTCTGAATGTTAGCTTGCTTACTTATACAATGGAAATTCTCATAACTCAGAGTTATGAGGATTGAGTTAAAAGGGGATAGGAAATGAAGTACCTGGCATAGTCAGTGCTTTATAAGCACCTTTCAAACAACTCAAGCAAGAAGGAGGCTCAGTTTTGTTTATCAACATAAAACCTTGATGTTGTATCACCGTGATAAGGAAAGATGACTTGCTATCTTTTATTTTGGCTTATTGCATGAAATATTAATCTAACAAACATTCATCAGAAGCTTGCTATGTATGCAATACAAGTTAACAGTTTCGTCAACTACTAAATCTATCAGTAGAAATATCAACATCCATGAGAGAGATTTCCTTTCCAAAGCAAGGGACAACATCTGCCTAATTCACCTGTAAATCCTCAGTAACTAGCAGAGATCTTGGCCTGTAATAGATGCTCAAAGAGTATTCATTGAATGAAGGAATGCATGAGGGTAATGACCACTTCCTCATACGTCCATCTTTAGACCAGACTTATTGGATTTCTTCTTCATTATCTAGTAATATCTACAAACATCTTCATATATCTGGTCCTTGATTTATTATGGCAATTTCTGTATGCAGAAGCTCTAGAGCAAGGAGACAAACCTGTCCCCTCAGAGGGGCCTACAAGCCCGTCAGGCCTCTTAGCATTTTCGTTTCCGCTTCTTCAGCCCCCGGAATAATCTAGAGACCTGATCTTCTCTAACGAGTTTGTATTTAGGTCATATGGAAAGAAAGGGTTATTTTGATTTTTACTCATGTTATATTATGGTTGCAATATCACTTGCAATGATACATACCATTAGCTTTTCCTCATTAATATTCGGCTCATGGCCTCCTCCCAATGACTTCCTAGACATGAAGGACGATTTAACATGCAATTCTTGCAAAGAACACTAGATGTTACTTCCCCTATACTTCAAAAACAGGAATGCCTTTGATTTTGCCAATTTTGAAAATGAAGAAGTGGAAATGAGGCAGGTACAGCCTGACCATACTGTGTTTCTCCTCATTGACTCAGAAACTTTTTTCTTTTTGAACTGGACCCTAGAACTATCATCACTGTCACAAAAATCATGGGTGCCTCCCATTTGATATATTTCTGAAAATGATACCTGAACTTTTAAAAATAAACCTTACTGAAATGGAAATGATGTGCTCCACCTCAGAGGCTGTCCTTCATCTCCATGTCCTGAGAATATAAACTTGGATGAAACAGAATTTTTCTTTCATTCTGTTGTCATGCTCAGGTTACCTTACAATTCGTAGAAGGAAAATTATTAAAATATTTAAAGAATTGAGCAGAAAGAAAGCTGAGATATTACCTATTCCAGTGAACATATCTTGCAGGTGAGGAAATGGTGTCCTACAGAACTCTGAGGTCCATAAGAAGAGACAAAGAAAGTGAAAAGGAAAAAACTCCAGAATCTAGAAATTTCATAGTAACTTAGTTCCAGGGGTATGTTGGGCTGACTCTCTAAGTTCATGAGAGCTGACTGTGCACATCTCTTCCTAATTTCAAGATTAGTGACGTCATATTGGTAGCTTGAAATTGGTCATGGAGGGCAACATGTACACCATGGAAGTCAGCAAAAACAACTATAAATTGGAGAGTTGGTTGTTAAACATTTACCAGCACACCAGTGCTCAGTTCACAGAGTTGAGTATGATATTTAATAGAAATATTGTCTGCACTATCTAAGTACACACACGAATAGTTTAGGCATGTTTTATTTGCTGCTAAAAATATTGAAAAGAAAAGTATCAGAATGGTTTTGCTCAACCAACTTAATGTGGCAACTTAATGTTCAAATGTTTATTTCAAAGGATCTAGAAGCATGTTGATAGATAACTTTATTATTGCTTTACTGCTATTTTAATATGGAGAAACCAGTATGACTAAAGTGAAAGACTCTAAGTGTGTCTATTGAAAATAGGCTTCCATCTTTAGAATACATATAAATCTACATGATATAGGCATATTCAAACAATTTTTCATAGAAGATATTTGATCCCCTCACATTGTATTTTGGTCATGTATGAAGATGAAAATGGATTGCCTTTTGCAGTCCATTCAATAAGTCAGGTGGGTCAGCATCTCAACATATTATACAGCATTTCCACATTTGCCAGCTAATGCCACTGTTACACATTAACTCTGTTTGCAATCCAGTTTCAATCAAATAAATGGTGAGTCATTTGCAGCGCCCCCACACAAGACTTGCCAGCTGGCAAGGTGCATCTGGAAGCAATAAGTCAACAACTGTTCAGAATTCCCCCAGCCTTGCACTCCTCAGCACCGTTACTTGACTAGATCAGAACTTTATGAAAGTCATTATATGTAGGCCTTCCAACGGAAGCCTCTAGAAATCATATTTCAGTTTCTGCAAGACACAAGTGTTTGTTAAGCAATGGAGAGAAGGGTTTCCTTCGTTCATTTGCTTTCCAAATAGTTGCTAACTTAGAGTAAACGCAGCTGCAGATGAAATGGGGGTTCCGGGTGAGCACCTGACTTGCTGCAAGGAGACATGAGAAATCTCCTTTGCACTTTGTTTTTTAGAAAATGTGACTCGATGATGACCTGTTTATACACCAAGAAACCAGATTAGAATTTTACATTTATGCACAAAGATGGTGTAGGGTAATACGTGAGACCATTTGTCCTCTTGGTGTGTTTTAAAGTTCTCCAGGGCATTTTTGAGCATTCTGATATGCAGAGGAAAATGATTCAGAGTGGAAGATCATTGATGAAGAAAATAGCCAAAGGGTAGAGAATTCCAGGAAAAATGGCAAGTCAAACTTAAAAGACATTGATAAATCTTGTTTAAATTACTGTAGCATATTCTACCCGAACAAGTGAATCAAGCAGAAATTTTTACTGGTACTTGGCTTAAATATTACTGCATAATGGGCTTGGCATTTTTCTTTGATATAGAAAGTGAGACCTGGCACATTAGGACAATTAGGTTTGTCAGCTGGGAGCTAGAATTACCTGATTTCGACAAGTTTGATATGACTAGGTACAATAGCATCTCTCTCTATGGGGACAATCTCTTAGAACACTATCAAACCCTTTTTAAGAAACACACACTGGAAGACACAGTTATCACCATCAAACCCCTGTGGTGCAACAGATCCTGGGAAGAGAGACCTTTAGAATGCAGATTGGATTTTACTTTATTTAGGGGTTTGGTTGGGTGAATTAGTATGAAGGGGCAACATTTTTGTTTCATCTGTAGCTGGGCATTTAGGTTGACTCCATATCTCAGCTATTGTGGCTACCACTGCAGTAAACATGGGGGTACAGATATTTTTTCACATATTGATTTCATTTCTTTGGTATATACCCAGAAGGAAAATGGTGGATCATATAGTAGTTATATTTTTAATTTTTAAAAGAACATCCATACTGTTTTCCTTAATGACCCATCTACAGATGAATGGATAAAGAAAATGTGCTGTCTGTCTACACAGACACACGCACACACACCCACACCCACACACAATGGAATACTATTGAGCCATAAAACAGAATGAAATCCTGCCATTTGCAGCAAGATGGGCAAACTCGGAGGACATTATATTAAGTGAAATAAACCAGGCACAGAAAGACAAGTATCAACATGATCTTACTCCTATGTAGAGTCTTAAAAAGTTGATTTCATATTAGCAGAGAGTGGGATGGTGATTACCAGAGGCTGAGGAGCATAGAGGAGATAAGGATTGTCATTGGAGAGGACTGGGAGAGGTTGGTCAGTCGGTACAGTTACAGTTAAACAGGAGGGTATATACAGTAGGGTGACTATAGCAAATAACAATGTATTGTGTATTTTAAGACATAAAAGAGAAGATTTTGAATGTTGTCACCACAAAAAATTAAGTGTTTAAAGTGGTGGATATGTGTGCCCTGATTTGATCATTTATGCTATGTATGCATGCATTGAAACAACACGTCTCATAAATATGCACAATTATTATGTGTCAAATATAAATTTAAAAGTTAAATTAAGACATTTGCACCTTCTTTCTCTCTTTGAGAAAGGAATGAATTCCAGTCTTGATTTGAGTTGGGGTCTGTGGGTTTTACAGAGTCTAGCCTACTGAGTTTGAATGCCACCTATAGCCTCACTATGTATGGGACCTTGAGTTAATTGATGAATGCTCTGTGTCTTACTTCTTCTGGGATAAACTGGGGATAATATTATGATAACATCTATTTCACAGTTGTGAGGATTATGATAAGGCAATATGAATAAAGGTCTTAGAACGGTTGTGGGTACATAGTGAGCACTGAGGAAATGTTCATTGGCCCAGTCAGCCCAGGATGCTAATAAGCTTTAGAGACTCAGCACCTGCTGGGAGAAGAGCCACAGACAGACTCGGGCTGAGCAGAGCCAGCTGGCTCAGCTGTGAGATCCCTCTGTGAGGCGATGTTTTCGCATTGCTTCTCCTTCTGTACAGATCTGTGTAGAGGCTCAGAGGAAAATCTCTTTAACCCCCCAAGTCGAGCCTTGCCTGAAGCAACCTGTCCCACACTATAGTTCAGGCTGCGACTGGGAAGACTCGAATCTCTTTTAGGTAACTCAACTTAGGGGGTAAATCGTTTAACTCAGGAGGCAGATAAAAGATGTGATATACCAGTGTTTAGTCACTTACAATTCTAACTGTTTGGGATGCTGATGTGATTTGAAATGTCACAGGATGTGGGAAGCAGGGTATGAGTCAGTGAAGACTTCGGGTCCTCTTGCCCTTTCCTTTGGAAAGCCTCCTTGCTGTGCCCTCCCATTATGGGGACTCTTAAACTGATTTTACAATTATTCCAGAGTGGGGATAGCAGGACTAGCACTCCAAGTATTAATACATTTGTTTTTACAACAGTCATCTATTTAGCATCTTCTATGCCCAGACCCTGTGTGGACACTATGGGCACAAAGATAGGTAAGCATGCTCCTCGTTTTTGGATGGTGACATAATTGAGATACAGACAAAGCATCACTGGATACAGGAAATGAAGAGGCTGTCCCTGTCTGGGAGAGTGAGGGATTTTCAGAGAGGAAGGCACTGAGGTTGGTCCTCAAAGGATGAGTAGGATATTTCCCAGGGATGAAGCCTGGGAATGTGTGGAGGGACATGGAGGAAGAGCTTCAAGAGTTGAGGGGCATTCTAATCAGAGAAGACACTCTGCACAAAATTCATGTGGCATTTAAGTCCCCCTGGTTCACAAGATTGCATGTGTATTCCTTCAAAAACGTTTATAGATGATCTACAGTGCGCCGAACTGGCCATGGCAACACAAAGGCCTCTCTGCCGTTGAGGAGCACACGTGACAGGAAAGACAGGTGTGGAAGGTGAATGCGACGTAGCATAAGAGCTTGAGTATCCTCTGTACTGGGGGGTTAGAGGGAGTGACAGAAAATGGGGAGCCTGTCCAGCAGAGCCTGGGGACCCAGTGTGGCTTCTTGGTGAAGGCTGTGCTTGAGCAGGGCTTCAGGAAAGAGCAGTTTCCCCCAGAAAGGCAGAGGAGAGAGTGTGTGTAAAGGCATGAGTGCAAATTGCATGCACACATTGCAAAGAACAAGAAAGCTGATAGGACTGGAACCTGTCATGGGAGCAAGGACATGCAAAGGATGAGACTGGAGAGGGAGCTGGACAAGGCAGGGCCCCAGAGGCTTTTGCTCTAAAAAGCTCGTGATAACAACATGAGGAAGATGGATCAGAGCAGCCTAAAACTAGAGGCAGGGAGGTACTGGGTTGATCTTAAACATTTGGCAAGACATGATAAAGGCTTGAGTTAGAGCAGGAGGATTAAGACATTTTTAAGAGGTGAGATACCCAGGACCTAGTAAACAATGACCATGAAGGGTTAGGGAGAGGGGCAGATGATCTCTAAGTTTCCACCTTAGGTGGACTAGTGGTTCTACTTACCAGTTCAGAAATCAGAGAAAGGGGCAGATGCTCACAGGACTGGTTAATGAGCTCACACTTACACAGGCAACGTTGTGTAAGTTTTGGGGCAACATTGTTGTGAAGGATTCAAGCAGGCAGTGAATACATGGATTGGGAACTCAGGAGAAATAGTCATCCTCACTAAAATCAGAAGTAGGCAAGATCTGGGTCAAAGATTCTTGCTCATTGAATTGAATTGTGCCAAAGTGTGCATCCCTTCAAAGTATGGATCCGGGATGCTCCAGTCGGACCAGCTCAAGTTCCCACACCAGGGTCCGCCATATACAATCAGGCTATCGCTTACCCTACTGTACCTTAAAAATACCACCCTTTCCTATATTTGCCATGTCATGGCAAAACATTAAGGAAGCTCTATGCTAGGGAAACCATGGGAAGAGATGGAAGGGAATTGGGATTAGATTCCCGCAGAACATCAATTTTAAAGCACTGCAGAAAAATAGGAGCCAGCACAACTGCTGGGAAGGGACAGAAGGTGGACAAGGGTAAGACTCGGGGAAGGGGTGTTCTGGGGAAATGGAAGAAACAGCAGGTTCAAATGCAGCAGAGAGCCCAGGGAGACCATGTTCCTGTCCCTTGGAAGAGAGAAAATGGCTAGTGACTCCATCAAATGTTCTTTAGGGCAAGCCGTAGATGCCCAGTTTCAGTGGGTAGAAGAGTCAAGAGAGGAGAGAAAGTAGAGGCACTGAAAGTTGATTTCCCATTCATTCCGGGACACTGGCTGTGAGTGAAAGGTGAGAACAACTGCCCCAGTTAGAGGGCGACAGATGTCAAGAGAGGTTTGATTTTGTTTTTCAGTTATGCACTGAGGTGTGGCTAATCTGATTTCCCCAGTTAGGTTACATGCTCTCCAAAGATGAGATCCTGTTTTCTAAGGTTCTGGGCATATTCAGATGCTAATTCAGGACGTGTAGGTTCACATATTGATTTTTGTCACAGAATTATTCAAACAGCATTAATTATGTGTGCACCAATTCCAAATGTAATTTCTTGATAGGTTTATACATATGTTACATATACACATTTCATAAGGGGAGAGAACAGATTTGATGATTTTAGGTAGCAATAAGGAATCTATGAAAAATATTGGGATTCAATGGACAATTATCCTCTTTCTGTGGAGATTTTCTTTCGCCTAGATTTATTTTAAAGATATTTTGTGCCTACTTTACTCTCCACAATGGCCTTTCTCCTGCATTCATCTGTTAAATAACATTTTCTCTCCCATAGTACTCAGACCATATGGTCCCCTTCTGCAGTGTTTTTTACTTTTTTGTGAGATAAATGGTACTTGGGGATGGGTCTCATCATTCTCAAATACCGAGCAAATATACTAATTGAGCTTAAGTGTAAGATCAGCTCTTCCGACAACTTATTGATCAAAAATACCACCCTTACCATTGCACTTAAATGGAAAGGTCTATGTTAATTTATACTGCATAAAGCATGCCAAACAAAACACGATAGTCCGTGTTTAAAGTTTCTGTTTGCACTAGGATGTGTCATTGAATCGCAGAAAAGCGTTAGAAGTGATTACAGATCATAACAAATGGACTCTATTTTCAACTCCCATTTTTAATTTAAACTTCTAGCAAATCCAGAAGGATTTCCAGACATTTACATGAAGATACAATACGGATGTGATAATAATGAGACCTTTGAATAAGAAAATATGCCCTTTAAAATAATGAAAGGAATAGAATAATTCTGGTGAATTGATTGAGCACACAGCAGAAGTCTCTCTTTTGTAGAAGTGGCAGCCAGTCATTGGTGTTCAGTGATTTCTGTGTGCATTTTTCCGAAATAAAATTTTGCAGAGCTTTTTTTTAAAAAAAAAAAAAGTTTATATCTCCAGATAAAAAGACTGGTAATTTCAGCTCCATTTTATTTGATGCCAGGATTTCTCAATGGATATGCAACAACTGAAGTTTCACATTTGGGAGTTGCCCCTTGTGTGAACCAAGCGATGTTCACACCCTGCATCAACTCAATATTTTAACAGTAACGTGACAAATGGTATATTTTCCCCAATTAACTTCCAGTTACTATAACTTATACCATGTAGCCTCACCTGATTCACTAGTGTATTTGTCAGAGTTTAAACAATTTATCACTTTCCTGAAAGTATAAGAAATGCAATTTTACTTATTCTATTACTTAGTTTTAAGTCAGATACTTGAAAAACACACACTTTGAACTATCCCCAGTAATCATGTGTAATAGAACCAGAAGGCTGTTAGTTAATCTCATGGCCCAATTCTAGTATAAAACTTAAGATTTCAAAGATCTCATAATATCTGAGCCATGAATATTTGCTTCAGGCATCAACTTGGCATTTAAAAAAAAATATTTAAAACCACATGGACGTTTCACTTTGCCAGAATATCTACTTCTCATATTAAGCTTAAAAAATACCAAACTTTGACAAAAATACCTAATTTTTTTCCCATTCTGCAAGTCAGAAATCACTTCTGTTTGGTGGGCTCATCTTCTTTTTTCGTTTCTAGGCTAGAACACACTTGTCACTCACTTTGGATTAATTGGTTAATGATTTGGTAATTAAAATTACTGCCCAGAAAGTATATTCTAAACTCCAACAACAGTTTCCTCTTAGGATTTGTGCTTAAGGCTTTCACTCTGGGAATCTAAGGAGTACATCTAGAAGGAAAAAGAACAAGAGAGAGTAAGATGGGTAAAAATAAAGGTGTTCAACTGGAAGGCCGAAGAGTTAATAAAATGTAAAATATTGGTAGTAGTGTTTTGTCCAGATGAGACAGATACATAGTTTGTATTGGAAATATTCTTTGTTTTAGCCTTTCATATATTTTTGGTATTATTAGCTATCTTTGTATATAATATTCATGATTAATGTTTGCTTAACACTCTACAGTTTGTAAAATGCTCTCAGATCTTGTCTTCTCAACAGCAGAGTAAACTCCTTGAAACCTGGAGGCGTGTATTTCATTTCGCCGATACTTAAAAGGAAATATGTTCAAACCAATAAATGAACATATTTGGTTTTTTCGTTGTTCGTTTTTTTGGGATGGCATTTCGCCCTTGTTGCCCAGGCTGGAGTGTAATGCTGCAATCTTGGCTCACTGTACCCACTGCCTCCAGGGTTCAAGCAATTCTTCTGCTTCAGCCTCCCAAGTAGCTGGGATTACAGGCGCCCACCACCACACCTGGCTAATTCTTTTGTATTTTTAGTAGAGACAGGGCTTCACCATGTTGGCCAGGCTGGTCTCGAACTCCTGACCTCCTGACCTCCTGATCCACCTGTCTCGTCCACTCAAAGTGCTGGGATTACAGGTGTGAGCCGCCATGCCTGACCAATACTTGAATATATTCAACATATTCGAATATATTCAAAGCAATACTTCATCAAGGCTTTAAGTATCTGTAGAATGTTTAAATGCAGTATCACATCCACAAACACAGACACATTACTTCTGATAGTCAGTTTGCAGGAAAGGGTATAGAAGCAAGAGGTGCAGGCCTTGGTGTCAGATCCAGTTAAGTTTTTAAAAGGCAAAGCCATTTCCAAATAAAGTGAAGTAAGATGTTCCTATGAAGTTCCCGAGTCAATTCTAGAACATGGCTAGAACTGAGGGTCCCGAAACTTTCTATTGTCTTTCCAAGGAGATGTCCCACTTGTGAAGTGTCCAGGCGATGAGAGTGTCGGGCAGGAGCCTCTCAGGGCCTCACTAGCTGGAGTGGCCTGTGAAGAGGGTGAGCAGGGAAAGTTTTCAGTGCCCTCACTGTGTCATCTTTCCAGGATGAACCTAGTCTTCCTTCATCTTTTTGACACATTAATTTATCACTCAGGGACACACACACTGTACCACATTTTATTCACTTTTTCAAGTAAAGAGGTCTTTAATACTTGTAACCCTATGATAAATCAATGTTCTACTCTCAAAAAATAGCCCTAATGAAATAACACTTCTTATTTTTAAAAGTTAAAATAAATACCTTAATTGTTTTTAAAAAAACATTTATTTAGGCAAAGTTGAATCTGGCCATCTGTTGCCACGTAGTTAACTAGTAATGTAGTAAATACAGTATGAGAACATACATCTGTTTCCACTCACTGAACTCAATAATCATTGGCCTAATATGACTGCACAGTGCCTCTCACATTTTAAATTTGTACCATGGTGGCAAAGGCTAATCTTGGGATATTTCATTTATTTTTGACTGCCAAGCAACAAATTAAAATAAAATTTTATATTGTGCTTTATAAAAAAACCCATTGTGGTGGAGAAAATATGCAGATTTATATGAGATACAAAATGGGATGAAATGCAATTGGTACATATGGGAATCTTGGAGCAGGTGGTCTTCTTTTGCTCTAACTCTAGTCTATTTTTTAGAGGCTTGGTATTTGAGGATCTCACATTCCAAGATTCTCTTCTGCCAATAGTTTTGCCTGGAACATAGTGTATAACCAAGCTCACCTACCTCCAGACAGAAGACAAATTATCAGCCACTTTCATTGATTCTATGGATGAGAAACCATTCATTAATTATATAAATAAATTAATAAAAATAATTACTTTTTAAAATAATGATTTATTAAATGCTTACTTTATACCAGGCATTCTGCCAGGAAATGTAAAGATAATGGTGAACTATGTAGTCATGTTGTTTGTTCTAAGAGATCTTCCAGTCTTAAGAGTCCCCTGAGTCTAAACGCTTAAGTGACTCTTGAAAATTTAAAGAAATAAACAAACTACTGTCTAAAGATGTTTTCTCTTTAAAATGCATATAATATTTAAGCAAACATGAGTTTATTTCTATATCTTTTGGCTTTAAATGGGATATTTTAAAAAAATATACAAATCCACATCAGCCTAGAAAGTGCTGATTATGTAGCCAACACTGTCTTTATTTTCCTTGTCCTTGTCGATAGAAGAAAAACGTGAGAATTTTTTTCTGTTGTCTTAACACACTCCTCATTACCACTTACAAATTTAATTTGGTCCAAAATAAGAAAATAATCTTTCTACTTCCACTGAAAAAGCTTACTCGGGAGTCAGAATCAGTACTTTCAGCAGCCTCTGGTAAACCAGAAACACTCGCAGCAGCTGACACTCCTGTCCCTGGTGATCTGAATGCCATCATCCTGCAAAGACTTCCACTTGGCTTTGCAGAGCATTCCACAGCCATTGTCTCTGGGCAGATGTGAGCTCAGCTTCTAAGGGGAACTGAGAAATGCCTTGTGTTGTTTAGAATCAGTTATAGTACTCCATTTTAATATTTGGAATTTCACATATCCTAAGTAAAATCCCACTTAACGATTAAGCAGAATGGATGTATTATTTTAAAGTTTGTTTTTATCTTCACTAACCGTATATACTTATCTTCCCTAACTTAAGAATATAAGAAACCTCAAGTACTAGTTATGTAAGCAAATGGATCCTTACATTCTTCTTACTGCTCACTTACAGATTGAGGAAATAAGACGTTCAATGATAGAATAACATGCAAGAGTCTTAAATTCTTTAGCAAATGTAGAAAACTAGTTAGGACTCTTTACAAGATATAGCCCGTTACAAAATATCACCTTTAATACAATCCTTTTTCCATTGAGTCAAAATAATAGTGGTGTATAGAAGGCTCTAACAGCAGTAATTTTCACTCATTTTAAAATACACTCGTGTTCAAGATTAGAAAATTTTAATTGTCCCACAAAAATGTGTGTGGTGTGCTCATAGCATCTATGTTTAATATCCATTGATTGCTGGAAATGATGAAGAATTGGGTAATATGCCAACATTTTGTTCTTTATTCAATACATCAGCACTTGCATACTTCCAAAGAATGATAGTGTAGACACATCTGAGGTTTATTCAGGCTACAGTTATATATATATACACATATATATAATATATATTTTTAAATTTTTATTTTATGTTCAGGGGTACATGTGCAGGTTTGTTATATAGGTACATTGTGTGTCACAGGGGTTTGGTGTACAGATTATTTCATCACCCAAGTAATAAGTATAGTATACTATAATAATAATTATCATATTATATGTAGTATATATTATATATACAATATATAGTATAATATAATAAAAGGTATAAAAAACTACCCAATGGGTAGTTTTACAATCCTCAGCCTCCTCTCAACCTCCACTCTTAAGTAGGCCCAGGTGTCCTTCTTTGTGTCCATGTGTGGTCAGTGTTTAGCTCTTACTTATGAGTGAGAACATGTGATATTTGGTTTTCTGTTCTGGAGTTAGTTTGCTGAGGATGATGGCCTTCACCTTTATCCATGTTGCTTCAGAGGACATGACCTCATTCTTTTTTATGGCTGCATAGTGTTACATGGTGTATACATACCACCTTTTCTTTACTTCTTTTTTTTTTTTTTTGACAGAGTCTTGCTCTGTTGCCCAGGCCGGAGTACAGTGGTGTGATCTCGGCTCACTGCAAACTCTGCCTCCCAGGTTCAAGCGCTTCTCCTGCCTCAGCCTCTCAAGTACAGGTGCCTGCCACCATGGCTGGCTAATTTTTCTATTTTTAGTAGAGACGGGGTTTCGCCATGTTGGTCAGGCTGGTCTCAAACTCCTGACATCAGGTGATCTATTCGCCTTGGCCTCCCAAAGTGCTGGGATCACAGGCATGAGCCACCACACTCGGCCCCACCTTTTCTTTATCTAGACTACAGTTATTAACTGGTATGGGCATATGAATGGGATGACTTCTCTCAGTGACTCTGTTGGCCCCACAGCAGCTCACAAGCTGTAGGTGTGGTGCGGGAGGTACAAGGGGAATTCTCAAGGTTGAGTCAGATGTGGATCCTTTTAAAAGAAAAAGAAACAAATTATTGTATCTCTGGCATTGACTTAATTATTTTTGTTACACACATATGTGGCATAACAAACATGTTAAACATGTACCTATACAAACCTGGTTATAAACTGATTCTGAGAGCCCTTGTGAAACCATAAAATCCAAACAAATTAAAATCAAATACAGGCTACAAAATCACTTAAAACCAAGTTAACAAAACTAATTTAATGTGGCAGAAGATGTTGTTTGGCTGAAATTAAATTACTGCTTAAAATGTGAATATGGTACTGACTGCTGTGGCAACAGTGCTTTTGAGCTCAGCGTGCCTATATATTTCAAGTTTGGTGTGATAGTTTTCTGGAAGAACACAGTAAAGTCTTCATTTATTCTTTAGATTTACTTGGTGCAAAAAAATCATTTGTTTATTAAGTCCACTTTTTAATTCTTGCCTGTACTACTTGTTGCTATCACACACAAAAGGATTGTTTAATTTTTTATCATCAAAATAAAAGCATAAAGGAATTATAAATCGAATCCCTTAGAAAATGTGCAGAAACTTAAAAACATGGCCAAGCACTTCCTCTCTCTCATTTCTGATGACCATGGATACCAGTTTGAAAAGAGTACCTTGGAAGATAGTAAAACTCATTATGAAACTGTACTATATGAAAGAGTAGTCTCTACATAATAGCACAAACTTTTTTTTTTTTTTTTTTTTTTGAGACGGAGTCTCGCTCTGTCGCCCAGCCTGGAGTGCAGTGGCGCGATCGGCTCACTGCAAGCTCCGCCTCCCGGGTTCACGCCATTCTCCTGCCTCAGCCTCCGAGTAGCTGGGACCACAGGCGCCCGCCACCTTGCCCGGCAATTTTTTTGTTTTTTTAGTACAGACGGGGTTTCACCGTGTTAGCCAGGTTGGTCTCGATCTCCTGACCTCGTGATCCACCCGCCTTGGCCTCCCAAAGTGCTGGGATTACAGGCTTGAGCTACCGCGCCTGGCCAATAGCACAAACTTTTAAAATTCAATGCCATAAAACACTTAAATGCACAGTTTGATTTTTCTATATAGTACATTAGAGGGTCACTACTAACCTACGTTATGCCTTTGTGCAAATTAGAAAAGGGTCCCCCTCCCTGCAGACGCAGCCCCAAGCCAGGGCTCATGGCTTAAGCCACAGGGACCAGGCAGGATTTCAGCCCTACTTGCCCTTGGCTCAGTGCCCTCATGGTATGACATCCTGCATAACTGTACATGGCAGACCCTTTATATTAAAAGTCAGAGAAGCGGCCCTGCACCGTGGCTCATGCCTGTAATTCCAGCACTGTGAGAGGCCGAGGCACATGGGTCACCTGAGGTCGGGAGTTCGAGACCAGCCTGACCAACATGGAGAAACCCCGTCTCTACTTAAAATACTAAATTAGCTGGGTGTGGTAGCGTATGCCTGTAATCCCAGCTACTCAGGAGGCTGAGGCAGGAGAATCGCTTGAATCTGGGAGGCAGAGGTTGCAGTGAGCCTACATCGCGCCACTGCACTCTAGCCTGGGCAACAAGAGCAAAACTCCTTCTCAAAAATAAAAAAGTTGAAGAAGCAAGTTTCCTGTTTTTTCATTTAATTTTTCAAAAAAAGAAATCCAGACTCTCAAATTGACTCATTAGGTAAGTCAAACTTCTTTGTAATGTCATATTTACTTCTGTTAGTTAAGGCAAAAGCTTTGGGAGATACTTCCCTTGGGAAAATATTCCTGGTGACCTCTTCTTAAAATAACAACAAAACAAAACAAAACCTTCTAACTCATTAGTTAAATTTTCCACTTATTTCCCTAATTTCACGGCAGTCTTCCCATTTTAACCCATTTGGTGTAATTGACCAAGTAGTCAAACCCTAATTTCAAGTTTCCTGACCCCTTCTTGATCAGTTTCTGTTTATCAAAAAGTCTATTTTGTTGGTATGCCATAGGGTCTAGAAAGAAATATTTTTAGTGTCCTCTATGGCAGGGTTGCCCAGCAGCAATGCAGCTATATATACTCACATTCTCATTTGCTTACTATATATATATTATATGTAGCTTAATTTAAGCAAAGCCCTTTCCATATAGATAGAGCATCTCAAGTAGGAATACATGACGGTGAATTATGTAACGCTGTTTTCATGAATATTACTCACTGAGCTTTAAATGCTGTTTAGAGGTTATTTCTAAATATGCAAGTACTTGAGGTCCATGTGTGTGCCCACCCTGCTCTAGCCCAGAGAAAAGGAGAGGAGAGAAATGCATTAAGAACCCATGGCAGGAAACTGGATGATGCTGGAAGTAGAAACCAGGAAGTTTAGAATAATGTAGGCTCTCAAGAACCTGACTGTATTTTAGTATTATTGTTTGTCGCTTAAAATTTAAAATCTTTGGCAAGTATGTGCTTAATAAAAGCCCAATATCTAGAAGATAGAGTGGTGGAAACATTTTCTCTCTCTCTCTCTCTCTCTATTTCTCTCTCTCTCTCTCTCTCTCTCTCTCTCTGTGTGTGTGTGTATGTGTGTGTGTGTATGTGACACACAGAGAGAGCGAGGCCATTCCATTGTGTGTGCGTGTGCATGTACATACCTAAGTATTCTGCAGATGCAGCTTCATATGTAAGAATCAGGGCCTGACACACAGAAACAGGTAATTGCTGTTATGCAATTATGAGCTTAAATTGTAAATCCACTCTCCTCTAAACTTCATACCCAGCAAAATTACACAGAGGCAATTTTACTTAGTGGATTAAAGCCATTTATCACAGAGTAAATCTTTGCCAGATCCTTGTGAAAGGAATAGAGCACTAGGAGCTGCCGTTTACCTAAAGAATCAAAGCCTAGTGCGCATCCCTAGTACCTCTCTCAATTTAAATGCATAATGACCTCCTCTGAGCCTAAAACAGCGACATGCTCAAAGCGGGTGCTTTTGTAAGCTGCCTGCCCTATATTTGAGGGCACGCATTCAAGCTGCCCGATGGTCAGCTGAAAAAGGCATCCAGGTACTGTTTCGGAATGTGATCCCAAAACTCTAAAAACATACACAAAGCTTAAAGGGACAATTTCTGAAATACTAGAGTGCAAACTGACCTCATTCACCCTTCACCTCTGTCAGCCCCTCTGTGTTAGATGGCTTTGGAGGACAGATGAAGTGGGGGAAGGAATGGGGAGAGACATATTAGTGTTTCCCCCTCAGCTCTCCTTTCCTCTCTGTTTCCCCTTCAGCTATCAGAAGAGGCCACTGAAGGACCTTTTGCACAGTTTGGCAGTCATACTATTCTCAGGCAAATTACTAGTACTCATTTTTGAAAAACTGAAATTCTTCTTCTCAACTCAGGATGCAGAGCCTGCCCCTTCCTTGTCACTCTCCACTCTGTCCTGTGGAGCTTGAATAATGAAAAATCAAAAAATTCTTCGAGTGGTTTTGAGTCCCTACTGTGTTCCGTGCACAGACCTAGAGGCATCCCCTGCTGAGCGTCTCCTTTCGCCCACATGCTGGATCTGGGATGATTCTGGCTTCACTGTGAGTCCCCTGTTCTGTGATAACTTTACAGTACAGAATCCAGACCACTTGTCCACCTGCTGTCAGGGATAAGGTCTGTGACTGCTCCTTCATTACTAAATACTCCTTCCACCCAGGACGTGAATCTCTAGCACTGGAGCCGTTTTCAAATCAATGCCTACGGTCATAAGGAAGTGTTTGCTGCCCGCAAATGCTTAGCAAACTATTTTCCAAATGGGCCTACATGGGCTCTAGGGTTTTGCACTTCGAAAGAATATTTTCATTAAGCATGTCCACTGTTAGATAGACTTTCCACTGGGAAGGAACAGAGGCTTAATGTTGTCATCCTAATCCACAGGGGCTTAATGAAAAGCCTAGTCACAGGGAGGGAGATGTCACATGGCAGAGATCAGCCACTGTCTACACACCTTCAAGGGGCTCCAGGACCCATCACATCACCATGTTAGCGGCAAGAGTGTTCCCGAATCTTTTCTTTAGTGTTCTGCTTCTGACTCTCTTGACCTCTTCTTGGAGGGAGGGAGGGTGGTAAATTTGTGCTATTCTCTCACTACCAACCAACTGCGTATTTAAAAATTTTCTTTTCAAAATCCCAAGTAAAAGAATGCATTTACCCACACTATGACACAGTGATGGAGAAGAAGCTGGGAACCTGATGTGTCAAGGATCTCTGTCACTCAAACGATGGCCTCTCTGGCCAAGTCACCCATTTGCCACTCATTCCCTAATGCCCATGGCAGTGGAATTGTGCTGTCTCCTGCCTGGGCTCTGGCCTCTGCTCTGTCCTCCCTCTTGCTCTGTCTGCCATGTTTCTGAGGGACCTAGATACTTCTTGGTCTGGCTCAGTGTTTTCAACAAAGAACATTTCCCAGTCCATTAGGGATAAACTTAAAAAAAAATTGAGGCTGAGCTTTTGTATCACGGCATCTCATAGGCTTCTGGTCAACCCAAGGGTTGACAGTCAGGTGCCGCTTCTGGATCAAATTCATTAGATCTGGGGGGTTTAAAACATGACACAGAACATGACCCCGTACGTAGCATACTAGCTCTGGCTACTGTCTTCGGCAGGGCAAGCAAGTTGGGCCAGTGTCTAGAGAGGACACATGTGATGTGTCAGTTACCTTAACTGACCCTTCCGTTATAATGTGGGGCCATAAGGAGGCTGTATTCACAGGGACAAGCTGTAATCAGCTTGCATTTCTCATGTTTGCATATAGATCTGCAATATTGGGGACATGATTAATGTTTTCCATAGAAATATTGACTGGAAAATGTAAATTTTCCCACCTAGGCCTTTAAATCTATTATTTTACATTTTATGAGCTTGGATTGTGGTGGCACATGGGATAATTATAGGAAAAGAACTAATAACAACTTACAAGAAATAAAATGAGATGTGTTTAGGCTTTAGGGAATGTTAGATAAAGCTGGATAATGGCCAGCCATAGAATTAGAAAAGAGGATTACTATTAATTAGACAGGCAAAGGAACAGAGAAACAGAAAATATAGGTTCTGGATGGCACCCTGATTATGGGAAATGAGGGGCCATGTAGCTATCAAAAAGAATTATTCAAGTAGACACAGTAATTACCTTATTGCCTATTCTGTTATGAAATATATAGCCGCTGGAAACTCAGTTGGGAAATTTAGAGGGGTGAAAAAAAGATAAATATTTGTGTTCAACCTAGATCATTCCTGGACTCAAACATTTACCATGTTCAGTTATGAGCATTCCTTGTGAACTATGGCCCCATATGTTTAGTTTAATCATAATTTAAGCATGACAAATGAAACACTTTCAGTTTACATGAGTTAGGAGAACATCTGAGCTGTTGACAGAAAATGAAAGGCTGTCGACAACCTGTTGCTTTGCTTGTGTATGACTTGTTTAATGTCAGAACCCTGTTTTCAAGTCACAAGTCATCATGTTATATTGTCATCTCCCTGCATCCATTGCCCAAGTAGGTTGCACGAAAGGCACATACTCTTTTTGTTGTGCAAAGGCACATACTATTTTTGCTGTTCATCCTAACAGATATATAGGAATACACTGACCAGAATCTGTATGAAGGTCAAATGCCTTTCATTAAAAAAATTGGATTAGTGTTGGTTCAAAGTATAACTACAACATTTAATAACACTCATTTATTAATTTGCTTTTTCAAAGACACATTTCTGGCTGGGTGTGGTGGCTCACGCCTGTAATCCCAGCAATTTGGGAGGCCGAGACGGGCAGATCATGAGGTCAGGAGATGGAGACCATCCTGGCTAACACGGTGAAACCCCGTCTCTACTGAAAATACAAAAAATTAGCCGTGCGTGGTGGCGGGTGACTTGTAGTCCTTGCTACTCCGGAGGCTGAAGCAGGAGAATGGCGTGAACCCGGGAGGTGGAGCTTGCAGTGAGCAGAGATCTTGCCCCTGCACTCCAGCCCAGACGACGGTGAGACTCTGTCTCAAAAAATAAAAAATAAATAAATAAATAAATAAATACACATTTGCTTGCTATTTTGTGCATAGCAATATATGGGGCTCAATGACAACTGAGGTGCAATATTTAGGTGACAAGGACACAAGGAACATGAATGGGCTTCACCTATGTCCTTATGAGGTAACTTTTTACCTCAACTTTAAACATACTTAGTTCCAGTCCAAACACTATGGATTTTTCAAGGCAAGTAAACACGTATTTCTAGAGTGCCATCAGGTGCTTGCTGCTCTGATGAGCAAATTCATGGTGTACTCCAAATTAGCACTTTTCAGCCTCAGAGAGCTTTTGATCAAATTGTGAAGAAAGACGATAATAAAACCACAGCAGCTTCTGTAACAGTTAACATTTATTGCATGGTAGATATTTCATGTATATTTCTAAGCATTACACAAAAGTCTTGGAAATTATTACCTCCTTTTCATAAAGGAAGAAATTGAAGGTTAGCAGGCTTAAGTGCAAGTAACTAGACATAGCACTTAGATTTAGGTAACTGACTTCAAATCCACATTTTTCTACTATATCATGTTAAATAAATAAAATAGTGAAATAATAAATATCAGCACTGCAGGTAATTGCTGTAGAAATTCAGATAAAGGGAAGATCAACACAAGAGACCACTTAGTTTTATGCTTGCTTGGTAGACACACACACTTACACGTATACATGATGATATGTACATATACACACACATATGTCTATACACATACACACATATGCATGGCGATATGTACATATGCACATGCATATATCTATACACACATGCACATGATATATGCATACACATACACATATATCTATACACATACATACATGATGATATATACATATACACATATACATATGTATCTATACACATATACTTGATGAATATACATATATACAGAGTATATATATCTATACACACATATACATGATTATATATACACATACATATCTATCTTTACACACTCACAGATACATGATATATATATGCACACACAGATATACATATATAGCTATACACACATATACATGATGATATATACATATACACATATATATCTATACATACTCACAGATACATGATATATACATATACACACGTATCTAAACACATACACATATACATATACACACATATATACATATGTATCTAGATACACATATATATGATATATACACATACACATATATCTACACATATATGTGATGATATATACATACACACATATGTGTATAGAGGTACATGTATCTGTATACACATATGATAAACATGCATATATACATAATGATATAGACATACATGTAAGGATATATACATACACATCCACACATATGTATATATATGTATTTACTCATATTTTATTTTTATTTTGTTTTATTTTTTGAGAAGGAGTTTTGCTCTTGTTGCCCAAATGGGAGTGCAATGGCACGATCTTGGCTCACTGCACCCTCCGCCTCCCAGATTCAAGTGATTCTCCTGCCTCAGCCTCCTGAGTAGCTGGGATTACAGGTATGCGCCACCACGCCTGGCTAATTTTTTTAGCAGAGACGGGGTTTCTCCATGTTGGTCAGGCTGGTCTTGAACTCCCAACCTCAGGTGATCCACCCACCTCTGTCTCCCAAAGTGCTGGGATTACAGGCGTGAGCCACTGCACTGGGCCATATTTTATATTATACATATATATTTATACATATATATCTATACACATACACACATATACATATATTATGCTTACATATTTATACACATACATACACACATGTATTACAGCAAAAGAAAGAGAAAAGGAAGATTGAACTCTCCACAGGAGTGTATAGTCTAAGAAGATATGTAGAACATACCCATGCGAAAAATGCAATTCATCAGAGCTGCCATATAGACAAATACTGAACCTCACCAACAATAACTGTCATTATAGTTTTTATTTTGTATTGTCATACAAATACAGAAAAGGTGGCTGTATCCACCACCAGTCCGATTTCCACTCCATGGCAGAGCTGTAATGGAAGACAATAAATGGAGGTACCTGTATTAGGGTGACACATATGGGTAGGCAGAGCTTTTCCCTGTTTTGCTCAGGAAGGAAACCTTAGACACAGTTAATGTCTTATGCCTGGATGTCTCGAAGCAACATACAGAAGTGGTACAATGGTTGACTAATCACCACAAACCTGCCAGGCCAGTTGCTGAAGGGAGCAGAAAACCAGAAGGAAAATTCAGATTTATTCTCTTCTGTTGAAGCAAAAGTAGTTTTGCGATGTGTTGGGTCAAGGCTCTCTGGCATTCCAAAACTAGTTAGAGGTTTCTTAGAAACTGGACATCGTAGAAAATAGATCGTTAAAGCAGGCCTGATCTCCCAGGTACAAGGTGCCCTTTAACACGTTTTGTTAGAATAAACTGTTTTTGCCTTGCTAATATGGCTTATTCATTTGTTTATATTATATATAATATGTATTACATTACCCACATTATATTCCTTATCATTATATTCACTCATCATAGCTTTATTTATTTATTTATTTAGTGGGGTGTGTCCACTGAATGTACTCACCCTATTGCTGAGATTTATTCTGACATTCCTGAAGGGAATTCTTTCTTGAAAAGCTGACCTGTCAAATGTCAAGGATTGTATTGTGCTAATAACGTCATCGTCATTTTGAAATGTTAAAGCCATTAGTCAAAGGGAAAATAAAAATTTCTTCCCAGTGCATTTTCTCCCTCTGCCCTTGGTACTCAAAAATATCAATATAGTGATTAGAAAGACTGCATATTCTTCCCCAGTGAATGGGACTTTTGTAGTAGTGGCCTGGCTAGATAGCTTTTTGTGTCTTTAAACATAATACAATGTTCAGTTATAAAGGAATGTAATTGGGTTTCTTGTGCTACTCATGAACTGATGGCAATCCCACACCAGGAGCTTCTCTTTTATCTCATGTTTCTTGCACATCCATGCATGTGCGTGTATACATCCAGCATTAAAAATTCATAGCTAAGATGACTCTTGAATAGGAAAATAATTCTTTTTTTTTTTTTTTTTTTTTTTTTTTTTTTTT